>NC_056610.1:3832011-4132011 GCF_018340385.1 Cyprinus carpio | reverse complement strand
TACTAGCATGTCGTTAGCATGTTGCTAGCATGTGTGTTCACAGTGTGTGTGTTCACTGCTGTGTATGTGCACTTTGGATGGGTTAAATGCAGAGCACGGATTCCGAGTATGGGTCACCATACTTGGCTGCATGTCACTTTCACTTTCATGATTAGTTGCTAGAATGTTGCTAGCATGATTAGCAAGTGACAAGCATGTTGCTAGCATTACTAACAAGTGACTAGCATATCGTTAGCATGATAAGCAAGTTACTAGCATGTCGTTAGCATGTTTCTAGCATTTTGCTCTTATGATTAGCAAGTTACTAGAATTTTGCTAGCATGACTAGCAAGTGACTAGCATGTCGCTAGCAGGTTGTTAGCATGATTAGCAAGTGACTACCACTTTAAAACCAGCTTGAGAGACCAGTCAATGCAGTCAATCAGCTTAGGCTGGTTTTAGCTGTTTTTTCAGTAGGGAGTTGTTAAGCTTTGCTATAGCAATAGACAGCTTAAAGACACTGTAAGTCTTACAAGCCAACTTAACAAATATAACAAAACCTCTTTATAGTCTTGAAGAATACTTTTCTTTTTCTTTTTTAAATTTGAGAGAAATATGACAAGAAAATACAGATTTATGATTTGCTTAAACACATTTTTTGCAGCGTACTTATCATTTGATAAGCTTAATTCTTCAGGTAATATGCAATTTCCCCTGTACCGCACTGAAAAACATCTGCATCTGTCACCAAAAGTACACCATGCTCTTAGAATGCCTTAAAAACTAATGGCCCTTCTTTGAATAAAATACAGTATAGAGAACAATGAAACAATACATGATATTTGCAATTCTATTAAATAAGGAAGACAGCTACTATACAACAAATTCTCAAAACTATTTTTATTTACAGAAAAGAAACGACAATCCTCTGTTCGTTTGAGATGACACCAAGAAAAAAGTAAACTCTCCACGAGTCCATGGGTAATATTACACCCTTTAGGAATGCGTCCAATCCCTGACTTTTTAAGGAGCTCTCAGACTGTGTTAGCTGTGTCAGAGTCTTGTGCCCTTTTTCGGCTTTGAAACCTTCACAACTACATCAGCACACTGGTCCAACCCTTTACGCCGCCTGCCCTCAAAAACACTTACATCTGTGAAAATTTGTTGCAGTGAAATGACCCAAGCTGACGCAATGCTGGAGGGGGGAGTGGGGCTGACTTCCTATTAAACCAAACGCCCTGTGTTTCTCTGCTTTACCCCTCCTCCCACGACAGGAACCATATAGTTCACTGTGTTCTCACAGAAGAGCTCAGAGGATGTAAAAGGTAACCCCATTGTGTGAAACTCAGAAGAAGGACACACTGTTCCTAAACCACTGACATCTCTAGTTGATGTCTTCATACTGTGTAAGACCCGATTTGGTAAGCAAGACTGATGAATATACCAAAGTAGGCCCCAAAGTAGATTTGACATTTTGTGTCTAATGAAATAAATAAATATTATATTATATATATATATATATATATATATATATATATATATATCTATATATATATATATATATATATATACACACACAGTACAGGTCAAAAGTTTGGAAACATTACTATTTTTAATGTTTTTGAAAGAAGTCTCTTCTGCTCATCAAGCCTGCATTTATTAGATCAAAAATACAGAAAAAAACAGTAATATTGTGAAATATTATTACAACTTAAAATAATAGTTTTCTATTTGAATATACTTAAAAAAAAAAAAATTATTCCTGTGATGCAAAGCTGAATTTTCAGCATCATTACTCACAGCCTTCAGTGTCACATGTAACATCCAGTCTATCACATGATCATTTAGAAATAATTCTAATATTCTGATTTATTATGAGTGTTGGAAACAGTTCTGCTGTCTAATATATTTGATGAATAAAAGGTTAAAAAAACTGCATTTATTCAAAATAAAAAAAAATCGAATAATATATATTCTAATAATATATTTTCTTTACTATCACTTTTTATCAATTTAACACATCCTTGCTGAATAGAAGTATTGATTTTATTTAAAAAAAAAAAAAAAAAGAAAAAAAATTACTGACCCCAAATTACTGACCAGTAGTGTATATTGTTATTACAAAATATTTATATTTTAAAAACATAGCTTCTTATATATATATATATATATATATATATTTATACTTTTTATTCATCAAAGTATCCTAAAAAAGTATCACAATGTTCTGAAAAATATTAAGCAGCAGAACTGTTTCCAACTTTGATAATGAATCATTATATTAGAATGATTTCTAAAGGATCATGTGATAATGATCCTAAAAATTCAGCTTTGCACCACAGAAATAAATGATAATTTAAAGTATAATAAATTTAAAAACAATTATTTTAACTAAAATAAAATAAGTAATAATAACAATTTGTAATAAATTGTTTTTTCTGTATTTTTGATCAAATAAATGCAGGCTTGATGAGCAGAAGAAACTTCTTTCAAAAACATTAAAAATAGTAATGTTTCCAAACTTTTGACCTGTACTATATATATATATATATATATATATATATATCATATATATATATATATATATATATATATATATATATATATATAAAGACAATATTCTCTGTACAGCTACAGTGATATACATACACACACATATACATATACATATTACATATATATATACATATACATTATATATATATATACATATACATATATATATATATATATATATATATATATATATATATATATATATATATATAAGGAAAGATGCAACAACACGCAAAAGTGTTTTCAGTACACACAAAAATGTGGATTAGGCAGAACAGACACAATGTTCAACGCGTTGCATAACAGGCGTCACATTTACACGTTCCCCGAGGCTGTTGCAGAGTTCACTGCTTGGATCTGTCAGATATTTATTATTTCCTGAATTACAACAGCAACAAACACCCACAGCTTCTCTGAGAGTCAAAACGTCAGCATACGCCAAAGGGCTCATACGTGCCAATATTAACAGGCACACGACTGTACCACAGCAACAAAGGAACATCTTTATCAAATAATACTGTGCAATTTTTAGTTACTTAAGAACAGAATATTTACACTGTATTCTAAATGGATAGTGTAAATATGTTAACAGTCAAAAATTTGAAAACACATGGCTGAATTTACCATTTCATTGTCTTTAGGCTTCTACTAAAAGCGTTTCGCAGACAAATATACATTGTGCCAACACATAAATAAAAACTAAAATTAGGAAGAATTCCTAAAAGGAAAGTTAAAATTGCAGCAACACATTTCCAGCATACATGTGAACTCTTACAATAAATATAAAATAAACTAAATTTGAATCTAACCCACACATTAAATTGTAATGATGTCCTCCATAATATCAGACACAGTATTATGATTCATTTTGCAATATCACAATCACGTACACAATGTGGTGAGGTTTTTACATTATTTTTGCTCTGTCTATTGTCAAACCAAACATCCATGAACTATTGTTGTTAATTGATTATTATAGATTTTATTGATTAGTTTTTACAGGTGTACAAGCCAGTTGTATAATAGTAAAATCAGTTGACTGGAATGAACTGTGGTATAATGGTGTGTTCCACAGCAGGAGGTTTATGAGTCTATTCTCCGGCAAACAGCTCATTCTCTGTGTGTTTTTAAAGAGGAAGTGATGTCTGCTATATAAAGAGCTAATGGTTTTATTTCAGGCCTCTTTGTCGCTTTCATTGGTTGCATCAGATTAGTCTACAGATGAGCTAAAATGAAGCATGATTGTAAACAAGAAAATAAGTTTGTGTTGACGGCGCCTTAGCACCTAAGTATTATTATGTAATAGCACAACACCCACAGCCCTAAATATGCACATTCTGTGTGTCTGTCACTGTTTTACAACATTAATGCAAGCCAAAGACCAAAATGATGGATGTTAAACATCTAAATAGATGGGGGTGGGAAATGTTTAAATGTTACCCTGACCAAAACAGCCTCAAAACTTTCAGTGCAAACAAAGACAGGAAATATGCTGGCGCCTGCTACCACCAATATTTACAATTAATTTCATTCACAATCTGTCTACAGTCATCTGACACATTAGAGTCTCAAGACAAACAAGATCTTCATACTGATGTACTACTATTTTTATAACTACTTTTGTTACTTTATTTGGGGAACATATAATAATAAATTTCACATCTAATTACACATTAATAACTCAAAATTAGCATCGATACCTTCGTGTCTTTAAGTTGGATTACATTACAGCTTCTGGCAAAAACACTATTAAACTAGTAAATTAGCTTACACTTCAAATTTAACACACACCCATTCAAAGGTTTGGAGTCAGTAAGGATTTTTTTGTATACAAATGAAAACTTTTATTCTGCAAGGATGCGTGTAATCGATAAAAAGTTACATTAACTTAAAATGTCACAAAACATTTCTGTTTTAAATAAATGCTGTTCTTTTGAACTTTCAATTCATCAAAGAAACCTGAAAAATGCATCACGACTGATTATAGCAACACATATAATAATAAGAAGTGTTTTTTGAGCAGCAAATCAGCATGTTAGAATGATTTTTGAAGGATCGTGTGACACTGAAGACTGGGGTAATGATGCTGAAAATTCAGTTATCACAGCAATAAATTACAGTTTAAACATAAAATAGATCTTTTTTTTTTTACTGTTTTTGAGCATAAGAAATTATTTTTTAAAAATGTACACACCACAAACTTTTGAATGGTACAAAATTTCCAGAAATCAGTCTTCAACAAAGTAATCAATCATTGTTTGTCTTGATTTGTCCTCCATAATCTGCTATGCAAGCCACATAGCACAACACAAACTTTTTGTCATGGATAACAATTACATTAAAAATACAAGTACATTGTGTGTATTCCGATCTACAAACATGTTTTATTGATTCAGTGTGGATTATACCAGACAATGCCTAATGTGGCTCTGCAAATGTACAACCATATTAAAGTTACACAGCCACCAATCTATTCAGTTACAGATTCAATGTGAATATGTTCTTTCATAGAAAATTCTTTGGTTTCCAGATAGCAGCAGAACTCATGATGTGATATATGAATGTAATTTTTACATGTTGTGGGTCGTGTTTTGTATTTGCATAACCATGCAGTGTAACCAGTATGAGCAGGAATTTAGCATGCTTAAAAAAACCACAAAGCAACCATTCAAACAAGTGGATGACTATGCAACAGCAATATTAAATGTTATGTATTATGCACAACTGACCTAATTCTTGCTTAGAACACAACTTTTTATGTGTATTTCAGGATGCTACTAAAAATAATCTAATTTTAAACAAATTTTCATCTGCAGCTAAATGAAATGCTCCATGCAGTGTTGCCAAGAGCTGTTGACAGCATCCTGCTCAGTTTTTCATTAATATTGATCAAGAACGGAATGTTACAGAACATTCTGACAAAAAAAATAAAATAAATAAATAAATAAATAAATAAATTGGTTGTAAGTGTTTTCACAAAAGAAGCTGGGCACTCTGTTGTAGTTTAAGGGAATTGCTGGCTGTCTTAAAACCTAGTGAGGTTTAGTGCATGACAGACGCGTTCCGAACGTTCAATAATAATAATAATAATAATAAATACTAGGTAGGTAGCTCACTAGGTTTTGAAACACTTCCATTGTGTCTATGGTGGACGTGTTTGATTCATCCACTAAAGAAAAAAAAGCCCACGACCAACTTGCTTCAAACTTCTACTCACCTCCGCACATCGAAAGTCATTGTGTCTGCACGAATAAACTCAAGTCAAAAGTGTTTAAAAATAAACGACACAAGTAAGGGGATACTCCAAATTCTTCCTTCAATCCTGCCGGCTGTTCAGACCGGATGTGACATGCGCTTAGGACGCTTTGCACAATCCTATTGGTCGGAGGGGAGCGAGCAGCGTGATTCTCTTTCCGGTTGCGGCATGCAAACTTGTTGCCTATGGTGGGTGATTCAGTTAAACTTTTGCTTCCGTTTATGTGGTCCAACAATCTAAAACTATTTCTGCTATTTCTTCTATCTGGTTCTATCGTGTTCTTCCAGTATCTGTGTCAGTGTAATCTGAGAATAAAGCCGTGTCGTAATGAGAACGTATTGGAATTCTGCTTAACTTGTCTGAAAACTGATATTTATTTAATAATAATAGGCTTAGATAATTAGAAGGTTTAAATTGTCATGTCTACATAAAACCAGTTATTTTTGCAGTTGATGTCAAAAGTGTATGAACTTACAGCCTTCTTCTGTTTCAACATACTGTCTGAGCTGAAACGCAAGTTTCATACAATATAACAGTGAGTCTAGACACATGGGTGAATCAACAGCAATGGCTCAATAAGAAGAAATTGCATATTTCAGAATGGGAACAGAGTCCTGACCACAATCAGTATCAGGTAATGCAGGGTTAGGGTTATCCCAAAATTACACACGGAAATGTTTCATTATTCGTTATTGGAAATAAACTCCAGTGTTCCAGTGATACTGCACTGTATCTTACCCAGACTTCAATCACATATAGGGTCCTTCACAGAGTTTTCACATAATGAATAATTTTTCTTTGTATTTACTAGAGCTGTATTTTATAAATATGTTATAGAAATTGTACATACAAAGTGTATGTATGAAATACAAAAAATACAAAATGAAATACAATGAAAAAATAAACACACATATGATATATTACAAGATCCATAGATATAACAGTTACTAATTAAATCTTACAGTTTTTATACAGTATATATTGTACATATTTACCCAACTACAGTATGTAGTAGTTGCAGCTGAATGATGTGGTGCATCATGCAGTGTTTCACTATGTCATTTCTGGGTGCATTCTAGAAATTTCGGTTGTCAGATATTAATACAGCATCTGCAAAAATTGCTATAAATGATTTATGGAAAAGAGGCAAAAGTACATTCAGAGTATTTTCCCAGGCCTAACAACTGTTGCCCAGAGGGACCTCTGTCGGTAAATGGTCTGTGATGACATTGGTATATTCTGTTTGCTACACCAAGGAAATGCCTCATTTGTCACACTATTTCACTTCCCTTTCTAACAATCTAAAGTGTGAGTAATCCCTGAAAGATTTGTTTTAAATTATTTTACATACCTCACGTTCCTGTTCTTAAGATTTGATTCACAGAGTTTAAAGTGCTTTATTTGTATTTTTGATGAACTGAGTGTCATTCTTTTTTGTGTGTCTAGCAGGCTAATTGTCACACTTGTGTTGGAGTAAGGAGAACGCAGGAGAGTTACCATCAACAGTCTTTAATAATCCAAAATAGCAGGGAACATAGGACAGGCAGGAGACACAAAATGACGTTTACCACTGGATGCTAGACACTGGAAAACACTGGGCTTAAGTAACTGGAACTAAATGAGGATAATCAAAGAAACGCAGCTAAATAAACTAAACACAATCAACACGGGGAGAAACTGGGTCAGGGGGAGCACATGGGGAGCAAAACACAACAACACAGGGCTGGCACTAATATTAAATGTTAATGTAATTTTTTTTAATGTACTTTTATGATTTTCAGATTTTAGATATAAATAATAATTGTTTATGTAAAGCATATATCAGAGAACATTTTCAAAGTTAAATGTTAGTATGAACAATGCTGTGCCATTCTCATGTATGCAAACTAGTTTGTAAAACTGCTACTTGCTTTTTCTGTATGACAACCCCAGAAATGATTTGGACAGAAATCCTCCACAAGTTCTGACTCAAGTTCAGAAATGCAGTGCTGACGTCATGACCTACATATGTCATTTTTGCTTCTAGTAAAGTATTGTGGCTGACACATTGAAATAAAATATTATCAAATTAAAGTTTTAGAAGTGAATATGACATGATAAAATATATAGGATTAGAGGGCATCAGTGGTCATTTTATTTCCCTGCTATGAGAAGTTTAGTAATTGTAAGACCAGAAAAGAAAAACCTTATGTAATCTACAAGTACTGTTGTTGTTGTTTTTTCATTATTATTATCATGTAACATAGCAGTGATTAACAAATTATTACACTTTTAATTAAAGCATTCACTGATATAGCTACAAGCAATTGATTTGCATATTTTTGATTAAAAATGTCTAAACCGACCCACTGAACAAACACAGCACCCCAATTCCATAGCAACACATTTTTCCTCACTGCTGTGAAAAATGTGGTATGGTAGTAGGTTAACCAGCCAAACAAAACATCTAATTACAGGATTTTTTATTTTTATTTTTTGACAATTACTTGTAATGGATGTACCTTGTAAAATATTCGAACTCTGACAAACTAGTTACCAAATACACTGACTTTTTGATTGAAACACGTTGATTATCTTGAAAATATAGGTCTCCTACACCATGGCCTCATATAGGCCTACCTGAGCTTGGTTTGTGTTTCAAGCTGATGGAAATTTACTAGACCTCAAGTTTCTATACAGTGATTAACTTTTATGGTTTCCCTTTGCTCTCGTGGCATTGCACACTATGTACTCCTGTACAATAAAAACAAAGTATAAACTTTTATGAGTACAATGATAGGTTCACTAATTATCTTGTTATTTATCTGATGAGAAATGTTTTTACAAAATCACATAAAACAATAATATCATGGAAATATTATATCTTAAACATTGTTTCATTTTTGACAGTTATTATTGTATTGTTATTGAATTTCATACATGATGAAGCGTTAGGCTACTAACCTCACATAAATAAATAAATAATTGAGATTTTCAATCAATATCTTGATTGTTTCCCTAAAGTCAACAACGAAATGAAATAAAGAGATTAGAACGTTACTTTAGTCTCATGCGTCTCAGATTTTTCTTCTGAGAAAAACTCCCCACTAATCTGAGATCTCAATATGATCTCACACATTTTGAGTAAATTCTGTTTGTCGAATACTGGTAAAGTGGGACATTTAAGCTTATTCTTTATTATGCAAGCATATTCTTCCTCTGTATTTTAAAATTCCATACTTTTAAACTTACATATGTCTAGCATATATCCTAACCATTTGGAACATATTTTAAAACAAGTTTATGTAGACCCTTGCATAAAATAGCCTACCCTGTTTGGAACTGACATGAGAGGGAAATACTAAATGTGTTAATCTGCCAAGACATTGGCCAATGCTGATAATCTCAAAAACGCCAAACATCGACCTGACTGACAAAATACTTACATTTCACTTCCATATAACCATGTATGTGACAAATAAAAATCTTGAATCTTGAAAATGGGTCTGAGATCAAAGATCATCCTCTGAGGAAACTATTTTGTCACTCAAAGCCCCTGAACCATCATCCCAACAAGTACAACAACAGTAGTCAACACCATCAATACTAACACGCAAATTTAGTGACACCACTCGGAAACTGGACTAGATTACCAGCCTCTTGGTCTAGAGGTCGACTGGCTTTAACAGGATCTGATAATGTGGGCTTGACTAGCCAAGCTCAATCACACTGACGTACGTGCGAATTCACGCGGGCCACGGGCCAAGAAAGGCGGAGCATTTGACGTCATGCTTCTCAGTGCAAGCAGGGAGGTCTATATAAGCGCCGCTTAGCGCCTTTCCGATCAGAACAAGAACGACAAGAAACTAAGTAGCGAGTTTTACTTGAAAACAAAAGATTTAAAATTTCAGCGCGCTCAACGGACTATTATTGGGTAAGACTCTCGAACAAAGGACTTTAGAGAGAACTTTTCAAGCTCGCCGCCTCGTCTCGTGTCGTTTATCTCGCTACATTGTCTACTATGGTCATCATGGAAGTGCCCACCATCGACTCGGCCTCGCTTCGTGATCTGTTGGAGGGAGATGATCCGGACTGTCTGGTTCTGGACTGTCGCTCGTTTTTCTCCTTCAGCTCGTCCCATATATCGGGCTCCAGTAATGTGCGTTTCAGTACTATTGTACGCCGGAGGGCCAGAGGGGGGCTGGGGCTGGAGCACATTGTACCCAACGAGGACACCAGAAACAGGCTTCTGTCCGGGGAATACCAGAGTGTTGTGTTCTTGGATGACCGCAGTCTGGAAATGGGAGAAGTGAAGAAAGACGGGACTTTAATGCTCGCCGTGAACGCTCTGTGTCGCAATCCATTTGGAGCAAGTGTATTCCTTCTTAAAGGTACGAATTATTCTTGAACTATAATTTGGGCTATTTTATTGTAATACCATTCCAAGTATAAGGTGTAACTCGTGTAGCTACTGTGAATGGTTGTGTATTTAAAATTGCGACCAAATGTTTTCTTCAGCTGTTGTCAACTGCTAGACACTTGTAAATTCCACTTTTGTTAAAAATAATGGTTTCTATTTGACTGTTTTTAGGTGGATTCGAGACATTTTCCTCTGAGTTTCCTGAAATGTGTACAAAACCAGTTCCCCCACAAGGCTTGAGTTTACCTCTGAGCTCTAGCTGCCATTCAGACCCTGCGGATTCCTCCTGTAACTCATGTACAACCCCTTTGTATGATCAGGTAAATACATTATTCTTTTAATAAGCAACTGTGCTGTAAATAAGAGTGATTTTGACTCACTGCAAGTGAACTTGTCCACTAATTTTCTGTTTTTTCTTTAGGGTGGCCCTGTTGAAATCTTGCCATTCCTGTATTTAGGCAGTGCTTATCATGCCTCCAGAAAAGACATGCTGGACATGTTGGGAATCACAGCCCTTATTAACGTCTCTTCCAACTGCCCCAACCACTTTGAAGACCACTATCAGTACAAGAGTATTCCTGTTGAGGACAACCACAAAGCCAACATCAGTTCCTGGTTCAATGAAGCTATCGAATTTATCGGTGAGTATCATTTTACCCTGGTATTATTCAAACCTCTGTTACGAAATAGGGAACAGATGTCATCATATGAGAAGCTTTGGCAGGCAGGCAGACTCACAGCCCAACCCCCATTTAGCTGAAGTCTGAATTGAATTTTTCAAAAGTTCCCTCCATTTCAACCAGCTGTACGGCCCAGGCCTGACAGCCACTAAGGCTTACATCATCCTCTCATCCTGTTTAAAGAGGTGCCCCCTTTTCAAATAACACCAGACTGTGACCTGATCTTTTCATGGGGCAACTGGCTCCGTCTGAATGCTTTGCATCCTTTGTTTAGCCTGAACAAAAGGTAGTGTCTCTGGGTCTCTTTTGCCCTCCTATCAGATCAGTGCACTTCGCAGGGATGTCACAACCCCCCATCGTGTATTCAGGCCTGTTTGGGGGGGAGGGGGTGTTTCCCCTCTTAATCGAACCCCTGCCTGGTTTAACTTCCAGTTTCTTTAATGAGGTGGCTTCCTTGAATAGCAAACCTACAGAGTAGAATTTGCAAATGAATGTGTGTTTAGAGAAGTTGTTGAAACCGCTTTTGGGTTCCTAATAGGAGCTGGTTTAATTAAGTTTTAACCAAATTACTTTTTTCATTTTCCACAGATTCTGTACGGAATAAAGGTGGACGCGTCTTCGTTCACTGTCAGGCGGGTATTTCGCGCTCGGCTACCATCTGTTTGGCTTATCTGATGCGCACCAACCGTGTCAAGCTTGAAGAGGCCTTTGAGTTTGTCAAACAGCGGCGCAGCATCATCTCACCCAACTTCAGCTTCATGGGGCAGCTTCTGCAATTCGAATCCCAAGTGCTCGCCTCCTCTACGTGTTCCTCGGAGGCAGGAAGCCCCGCCATTAGCAAAAACAGCACAGTGTTCAATTTCCCCATCCACACAGCGGCCAGCCCTCTTTCCTTCCTGCAGAGTCCCATCACTACCTCGCCCTCCTTCTGAGACAGACAGTGGTCCGATTGGTTTTCTCACCGCTTGATAGGGGATAGTTTTATTTATATGATGAGTGTATGATCCCTGAGGTGATCTTTCCAGTATTAAGGCTCAGGAACTTTTAGTTTCTGTGTTGCCACCAATATTCCACGATTGCTTATAATTGTGTGTTGAAGACTATGGCTGATGAAGCCTAGCTCCCCCAGACTGTTTTAGCATTTTAACACTGTGGTGCATACTTGACTTAAAACCTTTGAAAATTTGATGCGACACAAACCAATTTGAAACACTCTGTTTCACCTCCATGAGATTCTCTCCTTTTTATTTTATTTTTTAATTTGTTGATGAGTCTCTGACTATTGATAATCAGGATTTTGGATTACTCTTTGCATCGAAAGAAGCCCCATGTCTTACAGGTTGCTCAGGGATTGTTTTCCTTTATGTTGACGACGTTACTATCATTATTGTTTTTTACTAGTCTTTTTTTTTAATAGTCTTGGGAGATGGGAAGTTGTTAGACGTCAAGGTGCTAATGTGTACTGCAAATTTTTCTTTGTTTTTGAACAGTGAATGTAGTTCCGTGTAGGCTGTGCCTTAAGACAATGGAAGTTGAAACAATGAGCCTGTCATGCCTTTTTAGAATGCAATCCATTTCATCCAAAATGTTCGTTTGTCCATAAACACAGAATACCTCATGTGTCTGTACTGTTGTCAGTCCGTTAAGAGTCCTCCCATAAGCACTACTAACAGGAGTGACTCCATGCGAGGCTGTTTTGATATGTGTGACTATTTATTGACGAAATTAATATATTTCTTATGCTATATTTTTTTCATATATTTGTGATACTTGTTGCTGACAATAAACATTTTTTTTCATACATGCAGTCTTATGTGCAGTAATTCCATGAAAGTATATATACTGAAGTTGCAAATTTAAGTTGCATTACATAGATGTTAAATTTGCAGTTATAGTCAGGGCAGTAACACTTTACAATAATGCGTCCAAGTGGGGTTGTCTGCAGCACATCAGTATTTGATAGCAATACCAGTGACATTTAAGAATTACAATACCACAGCAAACATACTCCTTTATTTCAAAAGTAAATTATTAATTACAAATTTATTATTATTATTATTTTAACAGTGATGTTTAATACATTATTGAAAATCAAATGTTTACATTTGGAAGGTATTAAAACACATGGAGCTTATCCTTATTGTTGTCAAGTGAAGACACATGATAGGGAAAATACTACACAAATGTAGACTGTACAAGCAAGCACAACAGCAAAATCTACTATAAAACACAGAGAAAATAAAGAACATTCTCCTGGGGCACGTATGTTTTGGGTCATTTCAGTTTATGAAATAATATCCTGAAGTGACAAAATTAAAAACCCTTTTTTTATCGTAATGGTTAAAATGACAAGGTTGTCATTGATATTTTAGCATAGATCTGACTGAGAAAGAATTAGACTTGAAGATAAGATTTTGGTTTTGCAAAGAAGTGCATTTAAGTTCAAATGGATAATACAAACCATAATCTACAGATGTAGTTTGTGATCCAATGCAGTGTCATCCTTAAGTGACTAAAGTTTGGAGCCACTGCATGTTTCAGTATCCAGACAGATGAGCACCTTCTGTTCTTAAAGAGGGGTCACAAGACAAACAAATGCAGCTGACTTTATTGTTTGAACTGGAATCCAGGCCCGTGTGAACATTTCAAAATTTGCTGGGAAAATTTCTGAACAATCCCCTTTTCACCCTGACCATGACATGTTGGGGCATTCTGACCTGTGTTCGCGTGTGCATTGGAATCCTGCTCTGGGAATGCCTTGTGGTCACACTGCATAGAATCAGTGTTTACAATTGTTCCAGCACGGGGGTCTCAATGAGCTCATTTAAGGGTTGTCAGACAGCAGGAGGGGTGGTCAGAGGAGCATGGGCTCTGCTCAAGCCCTTCGGAGACCACAATAGGAGCAGCTGCAAGGCGTTTGGGAAAAGTGTGACAACTAAAGTGCACTCAGTGTTCTGCCAAGCACAGGGTGTGCTGTGCCTCATCCTTTGTGTCATGTAAGATGGCAGCATGGAGTGTTTTCACAAGCCTCAATTATGGTGGCTTTGTAATTAGCACAACACTGGCAGTGATACGGGCCTTGAATAAAAGGCAGTTTGGATTATAATGTACCAGTGAATTTGGGTAGCTGGGAAATAACATGGGTATGAACTTTTCTCATGAAAGATTTTAAATGAAAATGTGTAAATGCATAAGGCAAAGTGTATGTTTTAGGTCCTAAAAGTGGTTCTTTTGTTTTTCACCATTTTTCATTGCTTTTAACCACTTTAAAGTTCAATAGCTCTGTGGGGTGACAATTTTTTTTTTTTTTTTTTTTTTTATGTACAAATATTTGTAATGGAAGTGTGTAGTTAATTGTAAAGTGTAGTATTCAATGTGTCTGTTTCATATATACAGTACACACACACACGCACACACGTTTGTTTCTGTGAATTGTTGGGACTTTTCATAGGCTTCTATTATACTGACCAATCAATATTTTTTATCCCCTAACCCAACCCTAACCCTAAACCTTCCCCTTACAGAAAACCTGTTTGCATTGTTACACTTTCAGATAAACATCATTTACAATTTTTTTCCTTCATAGTGTCTGCAGTCCAGTCCCCACAATGTCAAAAATGCAGGTTTTACTATCCTTGTGAATCCTTGTAATTTTGGGTTTAACTAACATAAACGAGTACATTTGGTCACAGGGGTGTTGGATAAACCTGCACAAACACACAAATACACACACACGTAATTGGGCATGCAACACCCCCCCCCCCCCCCCCCCCCCCCCCCCCCTCCGAAAATATCCAGGTAAAATAAAATATATTCCAGACTTTTCAAGGGCCCTCTCTTCCTTTAGCGCCCTGGTAATCAGTACTGGTTTTACCCCCAGTCCGACGCTCCTGCACACACATATTTGTCACACTTTAAAGATTCAGATAATCAAACAATACACTATAATGCAAGTAAATACAAAATGCAGTTTTTAAATGATGATTTCATTTATTAAGGGAAAAAATCTTTCCAAACCTATACCTGCCCCTACGAGAAAAAATGAATTGCCCCCTCCTGTTAAATCATGAATGGGCTGTGATTAACCACATTATTTTAGAAAGCTGAGTTAAATTTCACTAGCCACACCCAGGCTTGATTACTGCCAGACCTGTTGAATCAAGAAATCACTTAAATAAAGCTTGTCTGGCAAAGTGAAGCATGCCTAAAGAGCAACTCATTATGCTGCAATCTAAAGAAATTCAAGAAAAGATGAGAATCAAAATAGTTAACATATATCAGTCTGGAAAGGGTTCTAAAGCAATTTCTAAGGCTTTGGGACTCCAGCAAAACATGGTCAGAGCCATTATCCACAAATAACTTGGAGAAAACTTGGAACAGTGGTGAACCTTCACAGGAGTGGCCGGTCAACCAAAATTACTCCAAGAGCTCAACGATCTCATCCAGGGGGCCATAAAAGAACCCGGAACAACATCTAAAGAACTGCAGGCCTCACTTGCCTCAATTAAGGTCAGTGTTTATGATTTAACAATTAGAGAGACTGGGCAAAAATGGCATCCATGGGAGAGTTCCAAGGCAAAAGCCATTGCTGACCAAAAAGGACACAAAGACTCGCCTCACATTTGCCAAAAAATATCTTAATTATCCCCGAGACTTTTGGGCAAATTTTCTGTGGACTAATGACACAAAAGGTGAACTTTTTGGAAGGTGTTTGTCCCATTACATTTGGCGTAAAACCAACACAGCATTTCGTAAAAAGAACATAAAACCAAAAGTCAAACATGGTGGTGGTAGTGTGATGGTCTGGGGCTGCTTTGCAGCTTTAGGACCTCGATGACTTGCCATAATTGATGGAAGCATGAATTCTGCACTCCATCAGAAAATCCTGAAGGAGAATGTCTGGCCGTCAGTTTGTGACCTCAAGCTCAAGGGCACTTGGGTTATGCAGCAGGACAATGATCGCAAACACACCAGCAAGTCCACCTCTGAATGGCTCAAGAAAAACAAAATTAAGGTTTTGGAGCGGCCAAGTCAAAGTCCAGACTTAAATCTGATTGATTCTGTGGCATGACCTTAAACAGTCCATTCATGCTCTCAAACCCTCG
This sequence comes from Cyprinus carpio, assembly GCF_018340385.1. Classification (NCBI taxonomy): domain Eukaryota; kingdom Metazoa; phylum Chordata; class Actinopteri; order Cypriniformes; family Cyprinidae; genus Cyprinus; species Cyprinus carpio. Next base: position 4,116,036 of record NC_056610.1, on the reverse strand, counting down.
AATGTGGATGAATTAAAACAATTCTTTAAAGAAGAGAGGACCAAAATTCCTCCACAGCGATGCGATGTGAAACACTCATTGCAAGTTATCACAAACGCTTGATTGGAGTTGTTGCTGCCCCCCCCCCAGCTTTGTGTAATATTAAAATTAGTTTGATGAACAAAATTATGCAGCTCATCACTGATTCAGTGATGTCATCATCCAGCTCAGTTCTCATCCAATAGTGTGTGTGCAATCATGTCAAATATTAAGTGTCCCAAACTAAGCAAGCCAAAAGATGACAATGGCAAAGAACCCAAACTCCATCGGTGACAGAAAGGGAATAAAAAAACCTTGGGAGAAACCAGAAACCAGTCGGGGGATTGGCCAGACGAACCAGCATGGTGTGGTTTAATTCCAGGCTGCATCACAAGACTGTGGATTCTGGTATTATTGAGAATATTCAGCAAGTACCTTCTCCTTGATGATCAGGACACATCATACCAGTGTTTGGTGGGTCTGAAACAACTCAACTATAATTATACTACAAAACTATAATATTTAGGCATCTTCATGTCTGAGTCAAATATATAAATGCTATAAATATAATATTAAACCATTACACACAGCCAAATTTAGCTTTTAGGTGACCAAATTTCTGTAAAATCAGTTTAAAAAATGTTTGGGATAAAAACACATGCAGCATAAAGATGCTAAAAAACTAATGATATGGTCATGTAGGGGACTGTGGTTAAATGTTGTTTACCAGTTAAATCCTGCTGATTTCAGTGGCATATGCTCTCTTCAGTGCCCAGACTGATCTTTTATGCCTGTGAAGAAAGGGAGGCCTGCTTGTTGTTGTTCATTAGCCTTTGGGGGAAGGGGTAGAGAAAGTCACCTTCAACCCACCCATCACTGACAAGAGGTCAAAATAAATCTCCTCTCATCAGCACAAACAAACAAACAAACAAACAAACAAACAAACAAACAAACAAACAGAAAGCACTTTCTGTTTGCTAATTACTCTTGCTCATGGTTATTTATGGCTAGTGATACGAACAATTCTTTAACCCTTAAACTTTATAGTGTAACTCATCCTGTACGGTTTGTCTTCGAATTGTGCATTAGGTTGAGTAGAGATGTGTTATTATTTTTCTGAGCAATCGGACAGTTAATTAAACAAGCAAATAAATAAATAAACAAACAAACTAACAGAGTTACATGAAAGGAGGGAAGCCAAGCAATATCTAGGGATCAGAATATCAGAGAGACTTGAGAGTGGGCTCTTTTGACTTGGGCCAGTAAACAACTAGCCAAAACACCCTAGTAGCAACGATACAAAATGTCCTAGAAACCACAAAGCATTGCCTGACATCCACCCTAGCAGTTTGGTACACTTAATATTTCCTTAAAAAAAAAAAAAAAAAAAAAAAATTATTTGTAGACATACATGCAGCAATACATGCAGATGAATGTCTGAATATAAATAAACTCACATAATTAAATAGTATCTGTCTTTGCATAAATGTGTATTATTTCCTTAAACAAGCACAGTGTCAAAGAGAGGGGTTTGTTGTCAAAGTGGGTGTGAAACACCGAGTGGAATTGAGCAAAGGTCACTTATTGCAAAATGTTTTGCATCTGTTCCTTAAAGGATGAGTATAAATCACAGATGGTTTAAATTATGTGTTGTTTTCATTTTGTTTGTAGGTGATCTTTATCCAGCTCTGTCTAATGCTGCTGTTAATCTGTCTGTGTGTGTCATAATAAAGAAGCTTGAGGAGCTGCTCTGATGTCACATCATGGCTCACAGGAAATGTGAGAATTCACTTTGGTATGGTAATAATCAGTCTAAAATGAGTATAGAGTGCGCAAGATCTTAAAACTGATCCTATGAAAAAGACTTTAAAGCTTGAAAACAATATTTGATATTTAAATTCTAATAGTAAATATAACAACATATAAAACTCTACAAAAGGTCAGAGTTTATAGCCCTTGGAAACTGCTCACCTGGTTACATGTAGCTTCTGTGTTTGTAAGAAGACACGGAAGAGTAAAAATATGTGTGCTGGAAAAGGCCAGTTTAGAGTCTATTGTTCGGAATGAAATATTCTGACACTTGTGTACTATATTCTCAATGTCTATAGAATGTATGGGTCTTGCTTTGTTTATGTCTCTTATTGATTTACAAACATATTGCTGTAATGTATGTACATTTAGCAGATGCTTCTTACAATGCATTCAGGTTATACCTTTTTTTATTTATGTATATTTTTTTTTTTTTTACCAGTTTGTGTGTTCCCTAGGAATTGAACCCACGACTTTTTGCGCTGCTAACGCAATGCTCTGCCATGAGCCACAGGAAGACTTATATAAAAAAATTGAACCATTATTTTACTTACAAGTTTTTCAAAAAAATCTGTAAGACACAGTTCTGGCTAAGGTCTATACACAGTCAAAATCCAGACAGGGCATTACTATTAATGATGGCACTTTAAGATAAAAAAATTAAAAAAAAAAAAAAACACTAAAGATCCAAAGGCGATTAAAGAGCGCCCTCTGGCGTTGTTAAGTAAAATTTATCTTGCTGTTTATCTGGAATTTTGGATTAGACTAAAGTAAGCACTATAAACTATATTTCTATTCAGTATTTAACATAACTTATAATCTATTTTTCCATATACATTCCCCTTAAGACATCAAATGTTTTTGTTAGGGTATCTGACAATTCATTAAAGATTTAATTTTTTTTTACATAACTGTCAACTATTGTTGAATAATGTATAGTATCTTATTTTAAGTTCCAGGATTTTGTTTATAACTTGTCCCTAAAAACACAGTATGATTTAATGACAATACGTGGAGAAAGTTTTAAACCAAAATTAATATAACTAGAGTGTGTTAGATTTTTGCTGATGTCACGTGTATTATTTTACCATTGTAAAGTGTAGCACTGCTTCAAAATGACTTTTTAAATCTGCTCAACAGATACATTTTATTCACATGCTACATATACTGATCACAGTTCTTTATTTCATCAAAGCTTAATGCAGAAAGGGAAATCTAATATTAAGGACATAGCACCAAAATTTAATCTTACACTCCATAGAAATAAACAAAGTGGAAAATGTTTGTACACCTCCTACCTTTATAATTACAATACACTCTTAAAAGTGATATCAAGAGCATTAAGAGGGAATTCGATTTGATTTCAAGTTTGATTGTCAGAATATTCATCCAGTACCTTCTCCTTGATCAGGATCATGCCAGTGTTTGGTGGCAACTATAATTATAACTATACGACAAAACTATAATATTTAGGCCTTACAGATGCATCTTCTTGTTCTGAGTTATTAAACAATTACACACAACCAAATTTAGCTTTTAGGTGCTTTTAAAATGTAGCTTTTAAACCATTACATATTTCTCATGCCCATTCTTACCAGGGCAGGTCATTTCATCAAAGTCATCTCAAGAGACTGCATGATGCTGCAGAAAGCCCTCGACAACCAAGTTAAGTAGTCTCATATAGGTAATACAGACTTTTAAAAGTCTTTAAATAATTGATCCGCAATTGTTAAATTAGATCTTATGTATGCGGTTTAAAATTAGTTGCAAACTATTGGACAGAACCCCTATAATTAAAATAGGCCTACATAATTAATTTAGACGCTTTTATCGAAAGGGACTTACAACAAGCGATTCATCTTAAAAACATTCACCAATGAATCGAAAATAGGCAGCAACATTTGTACACATTCCCAGAAGAAGCGTTGACGGGAGTGGCCGTGTTTGTCAGGACCGGACCGTTGGGGCGTTCACGCAATGAGACGGACACAGCGATTGGACAGCTCGCGACAGATACACACATGCACGTGTGAGGTGTTTTTAGCTTTCAAACTGAATTTAGGCGGGTTTTTCGGTTTTCCTCTGCAGTATCCACTGCAGCCTGTCTCGAGATCAGACAGCTCTGTGACGGCTTTTCGGAATGATTCAGTTGCATTAGATTCGTAACCTGTTAAACTGCAAAGTGTTCTGATGGGGAATAACGGATCTTCCGCGGAGTTTTCCGCTCAAGGGACAATTCACAAGACAAGAGTTCAGTGGCGAAGCAGCAGTCTTCAAGGTGGGTGTCTCGCTTGTTTTGTGACTATACTAGTAATATAGTGCATGGGATAGTATTTTAACAGTTCAAAATGTCACAGCATTAGACACAAAAGATAAAAACGAGTGGCATCTTAAACAAATGCTTTTTTGAGCTTCTTCTCGGAAACAACTTTTTCTGAGCCGTTTATGCCATGGCTGATGCCAAGGTGAGTTTTAGTGGATGTGTGACGTCAGTTCCCCTCAGGTATCCTAGCAGAGTAACTACGGGTGTAGTTCATTATTACACCTATGAACATGATCCACTAATGTTTCGGTTCCACAAAGTGTCACAAATTTAAACACTAAGGGCTGCATCTGAAAATGTCTGATTCTATATAGTAAGTGAAAGTGAATAGTATGTCCAAATGCACAGTATTAATGAAATGTACCCGGATGACCTATTTGAACTGATTGTTGGCCATGTGATAATGACAACATCACTAATGTAGTATGTCTGGATTATATTTATATTGCACTTATCATTCATACCATACAGAACATCATTTTTAATGGACGCGAAATACTTAGTCAATTGAAGTGTCTATTTAGAGAGTTTGAGATTTAAGACACAGCCTACATCTCTTGGCAGTATTGGGGAAGTTACTTTTAAAAGTAATGCGTTACAATATATAATACAATAACTGTTTGCTTTAGTTACTTTTTATGTTACTTTTTGTCACCTGAGCTGGGCTTGTTTTATTTATTTTTAATAACACAAAACCCAAAAGTTATATTTTTGTCAACCGTTAACACCAAAGGCCCTCTGGCCCTTTCACACCAAAAGTGAAATTAATTAGCCTTAGCGTGTGAAGTGCCTCTGCACCTCACTCTCAATTTCTCTCAACCCGGGGAAAGAGAGGTGTCAGTGAATAAATGGAAAAACAACTTAACTTATGTATTCGAAAAAGTAACTCGGATATTTTCTTGTAAATTTAAGTGATTTGTTAATATACTAGTTACTTGAAAAAAGTAATCCGATTAGATTAACTCATGTTATGCTAATGCGTAATGCTTTTATTATTTCAAATCTAAAACAAAACAAAACAGTTGTGGTCCTGGCTGCTGATTAGTCAATGCATCATTCCAGCAGTGTCCCACCAGTAGTTGGCGACAAGTGATTGTCTTAATGAGTGAGTAATTGAATTAATCACTCAAAGTATGTTAATTGAATTTGTTAACAGATTTACACAAACATGCTTTGTGCATTGCTAAGGGAAAATTTGGGTTGATTTGATGTTTTGTTGTTGGAAAATCATTTTGGAAAGACTTTTTCATAACTTCTTGATGTGTAAAAAAACATCACATTTGCAATTGTGCATATGTGATATTACTCACTTATGAATTTATATATTTTTTTATAAATCTACAACATTAAGGACTACAAAAGTGGTCTTTGTTTCTACTGCAGAATTGTGACATACTTATTAATCTATAACCTCTTTCAAACCCTATTAATTTGTAGAATATAATACTGTCATTCTGTTATAATGCTTCATAATATTGTTGGGATGTCATTTATTAGGCCTACATTTTTGGAAAATACCATGAGAAAGGACACTGTTCCAGTAATTTTTTTTTAGAGTTAAACAGGAAATGTAACTCCCACGATAAGACAGGGGTGGCCACTGGGTTCTGAACTATGCAGAGTTGGTAAGGTTGTGGCTTTCCCAGGACCTTGATGAGAACAGTAGAGAGGGAACAATTATTTCTCATACAGAAATGAGGACTCTGAGAAACATTTGGTCTGACTAACTAACTTTTTATATAAAAGTTTAAATTAAATGTGAATTAAGTCTTTCAATAAAGAGTCTTAGAAATTAAGTATAAATTGTCTAAGAACTTCAGAGTTTGAAGTGAGGGCAGTTTGCACTTAATGGTATAATTTTACCAGCAGATGGCAGCTAATATCTAACTGAGTAATGAACTATTTATTTCTTTAACTAATAGCAACAATAAACAGTTTAAAATAAAAGTAGACAAATGGTGTTATTTTGTTCATTTGGAAACCTTTTCTTTATACATCTTTTTAGTGATCTTCACTTTGAATGAGTGACAACTAATGCAGCTCTATTGTAGCCTTTATTAAATACTTTCATGTTTACTTAGTTTTCTCCAAGTAGTCATTTAAAGTGTTTTCCTGCTGACAACCACAGATGCAGGGCTCTAACATGCGTTTTTCATTTGTTTAACTGAGTAACAACTCTTTGAACGTACATACATTGTTTAAGGCACTTGGCTTCAAGTCAGATGAGTAGTTTGTCTGCATTCCATCATCCACTGAGTCACAGGCCAGTCAGCCAAATGCAAAAAAACAAAAGTGTGTTGTAAAATAAAAATGTTTAAAGACTATCAGATTTATTGTATACCTTAAAGGGAGAGGATATACCTTAAGGGAAGATATATATTTTAATTCTTCAAATAAACAAATCAAACAAATCATCCAAGACATAGGCAAGCTATCCTTTATTGGCCCTGGTTTGTAGCAGCTATTTTTTGATAGTCAGGCAAACAGGCACAAAGTTTAGTGAGGATTAACACATCCTAGAGCAGGGGTCATGAAAATGTCATACAGTGAGTGATAGAGACCAGACATTGGTGGTAGACAACACAAATACGCGCATAAAGAGGAAACAACGCAGTGACAGCTAGCAGCATATAATAATCTATATTTATAGTCTAAAAAGTAAAGTGCCAAAGGAAAGTGCCTTCTTGCATGCTCTACTGACCTTACAGAGATTTAACCCGTTATGCTGGTCTTTTCAGCAGAGCCTTCAAAGAAAAAAAAAAAGGTATTTCATAATTTTCTGCAATTTTCTTTTCAGTTCCAAACAAGAAAGTTGCTATAAAAAGTTTAGTTCACACTGATAGCGATTTGCATGGGCAAAACAAATGGAAGGATTGGTGACTTCAAGCATCATTGGCGAACACCAATGATGATTCAACAAAGTTGAGTACGTCATTTTGAAACTGCATGTAAATGCAAAGGGATGCAAATTGGGAGTGAAGACAGTGGATTTGTGATGATGTATCACATGATGATATAGCTGGGTACAGAACAGAAGTGGAGTATAGGAATTAAATGTCAAAGATTATTGCATTTAAATGTGTCTTTAAATGAACATGAAATGACATATGCAGCCTGTTTTAATTCTGAGATGGGATGGGTGGGATTTTATCCATGTGAAATTGATTAGATTTCTGGTGAAACAAGTGGGTGATCCTTCAGAATAGAGACAGACCTAAATGTTGGAATAATTTCTGTTAATTAGGCCATGTTGACCGGGACTAGGATGTACAGACTAAAGATCAAGTTTACCCTCAACACCACCTGAATCAATTTTTTTATCTCTTTTTTTACACATCTGTTGTCAGTTGCTATTATTGTTGCAACCTATATTACATTAACATGATTTGAAACAGTCAGTGTTTGGCCTTTTGAAATGGTCCACTTAGTGTGTGTGTGTATACAGTGCCTTTTATTTTTTTTTTCACGTTTTATGTTTCTGCCTTATGTTAAAATGCTTTAAGCTACTTTTTTAACACATCAATCTACACTCCATACACCATAATGGTAAAGCAAAAAACAGCTTTTTTAACATCTTTGCAATTTTTAAAAAATAAAACGCTTAAATGATTCAATTGCATAAGTATTCATACCCTTATCTGGGACAGTTGAAAGTTAGCTCAGGAGCATTCAAATTGCTTATAGATGTTACTATACTTCGAGTGAAGTTAACCTGTGGCAAATTTTATTGAATGGGTATGATTTGGAAAGGCACAGATGTCTAAATAATAGGTCTAACAGCTAATATTGCATACCAGAGCAAAAACCAAGCCCTGAGGTCAAAAGAACGGCCTGTTGAGCTCAGAAACAGGTTTGCGTCAAGCCACACATCTGGAGAAGAGTTCAGAAAAGCATTCTGCTTCATTGAAGGTTCACAGAAGCATTGCAGACTCTGTTTCCCTTAATGGAAGAAGTTTGAAACAACCAGGACTCTTCATAGAGCTGGCCTCCGGGCCAAACTGAGCAATTGATGGAGAAGGGCTTTGGTTAGTGTGGTGACCAAGAACCTGATGGTCACTCTAGTTGAGCTCCATGATCATTTGTGGAGATAGGAGAAATCTACAGAAGGACAAACATCACTGCAACACTCCACCGATCTGGGCTTTATGGGGGTGTAGCCAAACTCAGTTCTCTCTTCAGTGAATACACAAAACACACTTAGAATTCATAAAAAAGCACCTAAATGACCCCCAGACTGTGAGAAATAATATTCTCTGGTCTGATGAACCTCAATTCCAAGCATCGTGTTTGAAGGAAACCAGGCACTGCTCATCACCTGCAAAGTACCATCTCAAAAGTAAAGTGTGCTGGTAGCAGCCTCATGCTGAATGTTTTTCAGCGGCAGGGACTGAGGGACTCGTCAGAGTAGAGGAAACACTCAATGCACCAAGATATTGAGATAACCTTAATGAAAACCTAGTCTAGAGCATTCAGAACCTCAGACTGGGCAGAAGGTTCACCTTCCAGCAGGACAATGACCCTAGGCACACAGCAAGAGTGGCTTATAGACAACTCTGTGAATTTCCTTGAGTGTCCCAGCAAAGAGCCTGGGCTTGAACCCAGTCAAATATTTCTGGCGAAACCTGAAAATGTGTGACCCACCCTCCCCCACATCCTACCTGACAGAGCATGAGAGGAGAAGAGATGGCAGATAATTGCTAAATGCTGATGAGCAAAGCTTGTCGCATCAAACAAAAAAAGACTTGAGGCTGTATAATATTTAGTTAAGGGTATGAATACTTAAACAATGTTCTTATTTCAGTTTTTTTAATTTTAATACATTTAAGAATTTGTGACGATTCTGTTTTTGCTTTGTCAATATAGTGTATGGAGTGTAGATTGATGTGAGAAAAAAGTAATCTAAAGCAGGTTAACAAAAGGCAGCAACATAAAAAAAGGTGAAAAAAAATGGGGTATGAATACTTTCGCAAGGCACTGTATATGTGTATACGGGATAGTTTCCGGTGAAGAGCTTGGGACTATGCGCATTCTTGGGGTGCCTGTCTCAAACATGTATTAAGAAAGTAAATAGGGTCAAATTTATGTTGACATTAACTGACTTTTAACTGTCTTCACAATCCTCATCTAAAACACAGCGAGAAAACCGTACATTCTGTAATACTTTGTACATAATTATTTGTTCAGTTTAAAATCATTCAGGGCAACTGATTTGTCCCAGTTAGTGAGTACAAAGTCAAACATATGGCAGCATGGCTTACTGTGCTTGAAGCTTGTTGTTAATAATGTAAAACGATCATTTGGGATATGAGATACCCTTACACAGAGGAAGTTCCCATATTTACAGCTTCTTAAAATAGCCCCTGTACACAGCACTTGGCATGTATCGGTGTCCCTTTCAGAAGCAAGGGGCCCAGATTTTTTCCCACACATGGATGAAACTAATGTCATGTTTTGAAGTGAAAAGCTGAAGGGAAGAAGGGAAAAAGGGCATGTATGCACGGATGTTGGCCCTGGGTAGAGGAGCAAAAGGTGACCAGAAACTATAAAACCAAAGGCTCATTTCCCTTCATCATTTTACTAGTCTGCTGGGGAAACCATTACGTAATGCTAAAGAAACTGTGACCTGCTATTAACACCTTGTCAGCCATTAATCTTTGCAGTTTTGTTGGGGAAAATTGTGTTGCTGTTTCTCAGTGGGTGGACTCACATTCATACCTGTTGATGTAGTCTCCCTATGGTACTCTCTTTTATTAAATTCTCTATATTTCACTTACATGCAGGGCTCTGAACTGGTTCAAGGAACGAAAACGAAAACCAGAAACGAACAAAATTTTGTCAGGAACCGAACCAAAAACAGACACGAAATCAAATTTTATAGTCCCGAAAAGAATCTAAAATTTGAAATGGCCATTAACCGGTTAATAACGTTATTTTATCGATCGTTTAATATTTGAAATTTGCTGTCAACCAATCATGAATTCCAGTAGTACGGCCTATGCAAATGTGACGCTGAAGCCAATGAGTGAAATGTCCGCTCAGCTGTGAACTCATCGTAGGTAAGTCGCAATGGCAATGCAACGCCCTTAAAGTTTATCTGAGGATAGTGTAAGATGAATTCAATAGATCACAGGTACCTGCAGCGCTTCTGTGAATGGAGAAAGCAGAAAAACTATAGGCTTACATAAAAAGGAATATAGGCATACACTAAATATATTTCACTTAAATCATATTGACAGATTAACGAAACGAAAGAAAAAAAATTGCTAAATTACGGTTTATTGTGACACGTTCCAAAGTTTTCGGATAGGAAAACGAAACAGCAGATAGTTTTCTTTATTTTGCAAAAGCTTTACAGTTTTAATTATTTAGCAAAAGCTTGACAGCTTTGAATAATGTCTTGCTTCTGAATAACCAACCAGCGTTGGTATGACCATCGCGCCAATGCCTTACGCGCACACACAAAATAATTTTGCTATATTGAAGCCTGTTCATTATCAAAATAAAATACAGTTAAAGAAACAAATAAAAAGTTACACTGCTCCAAATTTGTTGCGTTCAGCATGACCACGCCTCACTGTGCTGATAAAGCCGATGTGAAGGATGTTTTATGATGTTTTATGTCGATGAAAGTACAAACACTATATAAAAAATAATATTTTAGGATCCAGATACGTCGGGAATATGGAAACATTTGGATTCTTGCCGAATGAGAGAGGTAGGCATCAGCTTCACCTTAAATTAATTTGTTTTTGGATTGACGTTTTAATAGCCTAAACTTTAGAGGATTTGTTTTGGAGAGAAACTAATAACTGTTTTTATAATGTTTGTAAACATTTTGCTTTAGCCTACAGGCATTTTAGCCTTCATTATTTTGGAAAGTAATAGGTCTAATAAAATGCGACTTAGGCCTATGTTTTTTTTCACTCTCAAAACGCAATCTTATACAAGTGTTTTTTTTTTTTTTTTTTTTTTTTAACAATACAGCAAACATTTTTTAATATCTTAAAAATACTTTGATGTCTTTAAAGTGTTGATAGAATTATATATATATATATATATATATATATATATATATATATATATATATATATATATATATATATATAATATATATATATATATATATATATTTATTTAGTAGCCTACATTTGGCCAAAATCTAGAAAAGATGATGCTGTATTGGCTGACTAAGTGCAGTGGGTTATTGGCTAACATTACCAGATCTCTCTTTTTTCCTTTTCTTTTTGAGTAAAGAAAACTCTGTACTTTATTATTATTATTATTATTATTATTATTATTATTGTTAGGCAAATTATAGGCAAAGAAAATTGTTTTTAAAAAAATTGTTATTAACAGGTATTTTTTCAGGAACAGAAACATTCAAATATTGAGTGTACCGATTAATTTTTTTTTTTTTCGTTTTCAAGCCCTGCTTACATGTACTGTAATACATATATATATAAATATATATATATATATATATATATATATATATATATATAGTACCCTTCATAAGTATTAGCACAGTAAAGACAAAATTGCTCTGTTTGCTGTGGGGTCAAGAAATCTGATTAAATATTATTAAAAGATGAATATGAGACAAAATTACAAAATGTCATAATTTTATTATTGGGTGATTCAGCTAAAAAGATCAGCACTTTTAGAGTTTCATCCCCCTACCTTATGTGAGCATAAGTATTGGAACAGTTGCCTCACAGGTCTTTCTAAGTGATCATCTGTGTCCTGTTACATTAATTGTTCAGATATTTAAAGCAGGGAATGTGTCGTATCAGTTATATCCTTTGCTTCTGCATTCTGAGTCTTGCATTCGATGACGACACACACAAACCCGGATGAAGACAAGGGAGCTGACTTCAAGAGAAAAGCAAGCAATTTGGAAGAAACAGAAAAGAAAAGAGGAAGTCAATTGCTATAGTAAGAACAAAGGAAAGGAAAGGACATGACGTGTCCCATACTTGGAATTTGTGCTCTGCATTTAACCCATCCAAGTGTGCACACACACAGCAGTGAGTAGTGAACAAACACGCGCACACACACATACACACACACGCAGTGAACACAGACCCGGAGCAGCCAATGCTGCAGCGCCAGGGGAGCAGTTGGGGGTTCGGTGCCTTGCTCAAGGGTCTCACCTCAGTCGTGGTATTGAAGGTGGAGAGAGCGCTGGTTATTCACCCCCCCCCCTCAACAATCTCTGCCAGACCTGAGACTCAAACCTGAAACCTTTGGATTACAAGTCAGACTCTCTATCCATTAGGCCATGACTGCCCCCAAGGGGCACTGGACGACGGGCATGGTGAAATCAAGAGTTTGGAAACCACTGGTGAAATCAGCAACCAATAACAACCTGATCGGTTGAGAAAAACAACAGCAGTTGATGACAGACAAATCATAAAAGCTGTGAAAATGAACACTAAAATACATGTCTGTAAAACCACCAACAACCTCCAGAAAATTGGGCTGATGCTCTGACAATCGATTGTCCGCAGGAATTACAGAGGCTACACTGCAAGATACAAACCTCTGACTAGCACCAAAAATAGAAAGGCAAGATTAGAGTTTGCAAAAAGTTGAGCCAGTAGAGTTTTGAAACTGAGTTTTATGGACAGATGAGAAAAAGATTAACCTTTATCTAAGTGATGGGAAAGCAAAAGTGTGGAGAAAAAAAGGAAACTACAAATGATCCTAAGCATACAACCCCATCTGTAAAGCATGGTGGAGGTAGTGTCAGAGGAGACTAAAGACAGAAACTCCCCAAAACAAGCAACAGTTGGAACTGGCTGGCTGCATAAAAGGCTGGGAAAAGCATTTCAAAGGATAAGACCAAGAGTCTGGTGATGTCTGTGGGTTGCAGACTCACTGCTGTGACTGCACGGAAGGGATCTGCAACTAAATAATAGTAAATAATCTTATGCTCACATCAAATAGTGGATGAATTCTAAAAGTGCCGTCCTTTTTATTTGGTAAACATGTATGTGTTGAAACCGCTAATATTAAAATATGACATTCTGTAGTTTTGTCTCATATTCATGTCTTGACTACACAGCAAACAAAGCAATTTTGTCATTACTGTCCCAATACTTCTGGAGGACAGTGTGTGTATGTATGTATGTATGTATGTATGTATGTATATATGTATATATATATATATATATATATATATATATATATATATATATATATATATATATATATATATGCGCACACACACAGAACACATACACCCCATATGATATGAATATTTATGATTTTGGTCATTTCGCCAATTAAAGTTGGTGTTGAAATGTCCTGAACAGAGCAATATCTATGTGACAAGCATGACTTGGAAGCAGTGTTCTGAAATGGGGAAAACAGAGTGCTGTATCTGAATAGCTCCTTCCTCTGCTTTTTTTTTTGTGTTTGAAAAAGTCCCCTTCACAATACTTTTGTGTTAGGGAGGAACTCTTCAAGAGGGTGCCAAAATAAGCAGATTTAATCACAAGAAAACAAGCAAGCTATCTTCAGACTTCCACTGGTGCACATGCTGTAGCTGTTTCAGCGAGTCATGTGACAGTGATGTGCCTTGGAAACCGCCAAAACAGTAACGCTGACATGCACGATCCTATTGTTGGTCACTACAGCTATTGTGTTCCCCTCTCCAGGAGGCTTGTTCTACTAATAGGTCTTATATTTGTATTGTAGTTGTCTGTTTCAAATCAAGTAGTACTGTAAATGTTAACTAAAAAGCAATCTATAAAAAAAATCTGCATACAAATGATCAGATGAAACATAATCAATGGCAAAGATTTCAGATTTTTTTTTTTTACCAACCCAGGCTCATTGGAAATTTTTTTGCAAAAAGGTATTACGTTGCTTCTTGAATGTTGCACAACAGTTTCAAAATGTCAGTGAAAGGTGCTTAAAGCATGTTTAGTTATATCAGACACAGATGAATGTGAATCTGTCAATGTTTTATTATGACGTTTGTTAAAAGTATTGCTGCATTTCATGAAATTAGATGTCTAGTGGGTGGCGCTGAAAGGTTAATGTTCCAATACATTTGAAAATAAGAGGACAAGTGCTCCACATTGCAAGTGCAATGCTGTACCAGGTGGGCTACCAAGCATGTTTACTACTGTAAAAAACCATAAGGAGCTGATTATGTGATGCGAATGTCAAAAGGTAGTATTATTATTATTATCATGCAGTATGGTGAAAGTGTTTTGAGGTCATAACATAGCATTGTGCAAGGAACCACACATTATTAATTGATAATCTGCCCCTGTATTCATAGTTTGTGTGAACAGGAATAAAATTATTGGTGTTTTGCTTCATTTAGTGTTAATTTCAGCTGGAAACTGCAGTGAATTGTATGTATAAGTACATTTTTGAAGTTGTGCAAAATGGGCCTGGGTTGTAGTTACTGTTGTGCTCACTTAAGTGAGCAAGTACAAAACTGCAAAACTCACTATACCTACACTAGACAGACAGAGTGCCTCTGCAAAAGCCAAGATGTTGTGGGAGGTTGCCAGGTTGTTGCTAAGGTTAATTGTTTTATTCTATATGTCATTGTTTGGACAAACAGGTAGGAAATCAAGCCAGTCTACACACCCCTGGTAAAGGTGCTTTCTGGAATGTAAAAACATTAATCATGTCAGCAGGGCTGTCACAAGTGGGTCAAGGAGGCCAAAATTAGAGTTTAAAATGCAGTAAAAGCTTTAAAAGAGTAAAGCTCTCTTAACTTGACATGCTCACTGACATAAATGCGTAAGAAACACGGTCACACACACTGCTTGTTTATTTATTTATTTAGTAATGTTTTACATTACTGTTGGTCACCCTTTATGTTTTTCTGTGGGCTTTGCAAATTTTTAACCAATAAAAAGTATTAAAAAGACCTTGCAACTAAACCTAAGTCTATCTTGAATGAAGTGCTACACACATTTTGGCCTGTCTCTGCTTGTTTGCTATGCAAGGGTAAATAAAGAAATGGTTGTTTGATGCGCAACATTTTCTTTACTCAAACTCTCTCTCTCTCTCTCTCTCTCTCTCTCTCTCTCTCTCTCTCTCTCTCTCTCTCTCTCTCTCTCTCTCACTCTCTCTCTCACTCTCTCTCTCTCTATGTAGAGTATATATAAAGGATAAGGTTCTATTTGAGTTTGAGCATTTGTTGTCAGTCATAGGAAGTATTAATTAGTCTTAAATAGACAGTGCATAGCACTTGGTCTTTTAAAATCATGACATTTTGGCTAAATGACAGAGAAAAAAAACTAAACGCCACATAGCTCCAGTAAACGTTTTTTTTTTTTTTTTCTATTTCCTGATAAGCTCTATTTCCTGACAAGTTTTTTGCTACGAGAATTCTGCCCGACAGTGATTAAGCACTACTGCAAAACACATTTTTTTAACAAGCAGAATAATACAGCATCATGATACACATAATCTCACTATTAGCTTTGACTTTTAGCTATTAGTCTTTTGAAGGACAAAAACATGAACTTTAAAACTAATTGGTTTAACATCATCAAGTCAACTGTCACTTGCGATGGCTCTGCATGTCAGACCTTATTCTACATTTAATGATGCGAAAGAGCTCAAGATTGATCATATTGCTGGGAGAGCTCTCATTTACAGCCTGTTCAAGTATTTTAAAAAGGTTTTTTTTTTTTTTTTTTTTTTGAATTCAGGTCTGGCCTCAGACTGGGACTTTCAAAAACTCTCTTCTTCTGAAGCCATTCCTTTATTGATTTAGATTTGTGTTTGAAGTTACTATTGTACTGAAAGATGAAAGATAAAAATTACCTTTTTGTTTCTTACATGACTTTTATTGGTTTTAAAATTAAATTACAGCTAGAAAAGATCTGAAATGATTTTAATTAGATTCACATTTTACATCTCTAAAAGCTTCAATTTTAACAGGGGTGTGCACTTTTTATACCCACTAAAAGCTGATTTATACTTCTGCGTCGGACCTACACCTTAGCCTTTACGCCATAGGCTATGCGTCAGTTTTCATTTATACTTCTGCGTCGTTGTCCACGTCAACATGCAGTACACATGCAAACCGCTAGTCTTCAGTGTTCACTGGCATGTTGCTGGTGTAATCCGCAGTACCATGGCAAAACCCGAAGAAGAAGCGGCTCGTCAGAGAAGCATTATAGCTGTTATGGTGGCAAATAAATATCAATACATTAAATCATTATTTAAAACTACAAAAAGGAGACAACTACGGAAAAGGAGAAGATATGGCATTCTTTCAGTCTCCACAAGGACTTGTACCACAGCAGATCAACATTGTTTGTCGCAGACAACTTCTAATGTATAATGCTAGTATGTAGTATAATACATTTTAAGACACTTGTTCTTTGCTTTGTTTTATTTTATATAAGAAGGTACATTAACATTAAAATATATTAAAGTGCACATTATAAACACACACCAAACTCAAGTACATATGGAGGAAGGGGTTCTAGCAGACCAATCAAAGCACTTGCGGTCAAGAGAGGTGCATGTCAGGCTACAGCGTAGGTTGTGCGTCTCTGTGTAGGCTGTGGCATAGGTCTGACACAGAAGTATAAATCAGCCTTAAGAAGTCATTTTAACATTAAAAACACTAGACACACATCACCTGCA
Organism: Cyprinus carpio; assembly: GCF_018340385.1. Classification (NCBI taxonomy): domain Eukaryota; kingdom Metazoa; phylum Chordata; class Actinopteri; order Cypriniformes; family Cyprinidae; genus Cyprinus; species Cyprinus carpio. The sequence continues at coordinate 4,099,253 of NC_056610.1, read as the reverse complement.
AAAAGAGAAACTTGGCTATAAAGAAAAAAAAAACTGAGATAAGACATTAACTGCCAGTAAATGGTGTTATGTCTCACACTCTGCTTCAGTGAATGTTATATGAACTGAGTCACCCAAAATTAGAATTTTCAAAACACTAATGCACAAACACAAGATAGCAAGACTACCAGTTAAACATCCCTCATGCCTGAGATCCAAGGTCAACAAACAACATTAAAATGGGTGCTTTAGCCCAAAAATACCCTGCAATGTCTCGTTTCCATGGATAGTGGTATGGCCCACCTCCCTTAAGGGCCCCTGTGCTCTGGTGACAGCTCTCAGAGTGTTGTTAACCTTGTGCAGAAGAGGTGACACGAAGCCCTACAGGCCAGTTTGGAGTTGCTTTAAAGAGTATTAAAATAGCATTCAAAGGACAGGACAGCTGTCTTTACTTAGGGCTTAAATAAATACTGTGCATCTATAACTAATGACATCACTGTGATGTAGATGGCTCTGTTTATACAACATTAGATATTTGTATCCTTGATAAGCTGTTCTACTATTATAAGTTAACGATAAAGAGCCTGTTGACACATACATTAATGCAAAGACATTTTTAAACCCATCTTTCTGACAGGGATGTTTTTTTCAGTTTTTAGCCACGCAGAGACCATTCATTACTACTATTATTACTCATATCAAAGGTTAGAGATGGGTAAAAAACCCTGGGTATTAAAGTTTGGCACAAAACCCTGCAGACTGTCATAGCGACTTGGGGTTGGGACTTGGAGCACTAAGGTAAAATGTAGAAGCATCACTTAGATTTTGGAGAAGCATCACTTAGATTTTCTTCAGAAAAAATCTGGTTCAATTTAATATTTTCAAATAGTTTGGTAATGTGTAATATTGCTGATATGGTAACGAGGATTCCCTTAAACCAGCAGTATTACTAAAAGATCAAATTCACCTCTCATTAATCTCAAATTCACATGGCTTCCATTAAATCTTACGATGTGTAAGCCCTATTTAGAACACATGGCTACATTCCACTGGTTTTGAAAAACGGAATTCTCTGGAATAACAGGATTGTGCCTTATCAGTAGGAGGGGGAATTACCACCAGTTCTTTGTCATGACTAGACATTCGCTTGTAGCACTTTACATAAGGAAAAGCAATGTAGTACAATTTTCTAAATATGGAAATTCCAAATTGTAAGGTGTGTGAGCTGCTTTCTGCAGAGGAACACATGCTGGTTCCCACGTTTAGCCACCGGTTGACCTCAAGATATCATATGCTACAGTTGGGCTTGTTTTTGTTGATGTTCATGTCTCACTGAGAAAGCAGGTCTAATGGAAACATCCAAGGGCATAGACATGCTGTGGAACCGCTTTCTTCATGTCAACAGTGTATCAGTGTAACATTTTTGCTTTGTAGGAATTTGGTCCACAGAAGGTTTTTTTTTTTTTTTAATTATCTATAAAAAGTCATTGCAGTAAAACATTTGTGTCTGGGATCCATATGCGCATACTAACTACCGCATGCTGATCACTTGTACTCACAACGTTTTGAAGTCACTGACAGCTCTCTCATGTAGCCCCCCATTACAAACAATACAGAGACCGTGAATTACTGTGATTTTTACCACAAATACCCCAATCCTGTTGTAAAATCCCTGTAGCATACAACCTAGATAGATTTGTTAATAAGAACCAGAATAAATTCTTCTGTTCATTATTATAGTTAATTAGTTTAACTGAATGGCTGTTTACGGTTGTCAGGTAATGCTGAATTTAAAAAGTAAATGCAGAATTGCATTGATGTGCCATCAGAGGTGTGTGTTTGTGTATTGGCTATTTAGCAACAGCTATGTGGCTTATCCAGTCAGATTTCAGTGCCTGAAATAGTCCATGTATAATTGTCCCAGTTTACGTTAGTTATGTAATAACTTTACCATCACCAGGTGGTCTGCCACACTTGTTCTACCAAGTTTGGGTCAGTTATATGTTCCTCTAGATGGAAAAAGACTACTTTAGGACAGCCATTAAAATATTCTTTTGGCATTTGACCCCTGTTGACCTCAGGGTTTGTCAGGCAGGTCAACCTCTGTTGTCAAGGTTCACACTATCTTGTGTCTGTGTTACGGCACTTTAGAGAACATGACACTTAGCATCCTCCTACTGTTTGTCAAATGAACCTCTAATACTCTAGAAGCTCGTAACCTGAAATTTAAGACCTCAAAGACTACATTTTGGATATATTGGGACAGTTTTTACCAGACTGAATATGCAGGGTGGTTTACCAATAGATATCCATTGGATGTACAATCCGTTGCATCATGGTTTTCTGAGGTAGAAAGGTCAGTTGCTTATCTTTCTCAATCTGCACTAGCACTTACCTTCCTCTATATACATTTACATCTCAAATATTTAACAATGTATTTCTAATATTAAATTGATTTGTTTAAAAAAAACATTTAATTTAATTGTTTGTAAATAAGCCATTGAAACTTTACATATTTTTCTACAGTAGGCCACATTTTGCAGTTAGCATCCAGCTGCTATATAGTACAAGAACAATGGCAGTTGCTATCAGGATAATGAAATTCAATCTTTCTGATAGTTTAAGGAATTTCCAGTTAATGCTTTGGTTGTATTTATTAAACAATCCAGTCATAACCTCAATCATGACAGGAGCTTAAGATTTTATATTTTGTGATTAATTTAAAGGGCATATTTTGAGAGTCTGTGTTGCCCTAGAAAAAGGGAGTCAAACATACAGAATACAGCCCACAAATCCAGTCCTGCCCGTGGGATGATTTGAACTAAAATATAACAAAATGAAATAAAATATTATTTTGAAAATTAAATAGTGTATTTGCTACAATTTATTATTATTTTTTTTTTTATTTAAAGCAGAACAAGTTGCTAATTTAATTACATTCATGTTATGCCTCAGGGACACCATAACACACATGCACATTATAAAGTGGCGCCAGAATCTTGAGCAGGACATACAGTAAGTGATGATAACTGTGTTGTAATGATACTTGTGTGGCAAGTTACTTGTTTCAAACATTTTCAATAGAAGAAATTTGACCTGGAAGGGTGGATATTTAGGGAGAAATTGAAAGAAAGGTATTGTTCTGTCTGTGAGGTCAACACCAAGTGGGATGTTTAATCACAACCCGTGGCTGTGGTAAAAGTGTGCAATATTAAATGACATTATGAGAAGCACTGGGCAGCATATTAAATGAAAGTAAATGAGCTAGGGGTGTGCGATATTTACATCTACTATAATATTGTAATTGTTTTGTTTTTAATTGTTTAAAAAAAACCAAGAGCTTTTATTGCGAGATGAAGACTATTCAATCCGTGTATCATTTGTTCAGTAATTTTTTTTATATAGTCTTTGGCTGCGTCCATTGCATCCAATGCGTTTTCTCACTAACACGCCCCCAACTCGGAAACTTGAAGAAAATTTCGAGTTCATGTGCATTTAACTTGTAAATACGATCTATCCGACATGATTTAAACACACCATCATTCACCTGTGACAAAATATTACAGTACAAATCACATTATATTTTAATAATAGTGCCTTTCACTCTTGCTGGAACACGCTGTTGATGTATCATGTCTGTGCAAACAGGGTGTGCAGAGGTATGCAAATACATATTTTTTTGACAGGCATGTAGGACAGCCTATTGTAATGTTCGGACCGAACAGTTTGATTGGATGAACATTTTATGGTCCTACGCCTTCCACAAATGATATAAATACACATAAATAAATTTAGAAAAAAATATATATGTGCTTGCATTCCATCGCACTCGCACACTGGAATGCAATGCAATATTTCATGAATGTAATAATTTCGGTTTGTTTCTCATCAAACCCTACAGCAGTGGTTCTCAAACTTTTTTTCCACTGGGCCGCACTATGGTCCAAGTGCAAATCTCACGGGCCGCACGCATATCATTTACATATTACGTCTCCAATACAAACCAACCAAATTAATAATATTATAGTCTAAATATTATGGTATCTAATCGATTACATTCATTGAAATAAATAATTCTACTCACTATTTATAAAACACCTGATGCTGTCAGGAGCTGACCAATTTTGTGAAATTCGGCTTGAAAGGAGTAACAGCACAATGCAGTTGCGTTTGAAAGTTGCAGTCTGTAAGACGTGTGACATTGCAGAAAATGTGCATTCACAAATGTAGCCTATGTTGATTCAAAAATGGAAAGCACTTTTGAATTTAAAGGGGTCCTATTATGCTTTTTCACTTTTTCAACTTTAGTTAGTCTGTAATGTTGCTCAGGGCTCTACAGTGCGAGCATTTGCAACTGAAAACTACTGTATGCGACTATGAAAAAAATATTTAGGAGCACCAGTGCGACTGACTAGATCATCATCATATTTGTGATTGCTCTCAGGAGAGCTTCAAAGGTTTCTGTGTGTTTTTGCAGCATTGAGTAATGTATCACAGACATATCTCACAAATCCTTTCATAAGCAAAGTGTAGACAGGGTGTAAATAAGAGATTCACTGTGCAGTGTAGATCTTGAATTTTGTAGAATTTGAGATTGTGATGAACTAAGATGAGTGACAGATTTTAATGATTTTTAATGGAATTTGTAAATGTGATACTGATTTAATACAACAGTTCAATAAACAATATTTAATATTAATATTGTGAATATTAAAGTTAATATTAAGTGACTTACATTGTCTGACTATAACACTATTGTCTGATTTTGCACTATTTCGTCATCAAAAATAGTTTGAAACAAAGACAGCTGAGCCGCTGCGCATCTCCATTCAAACACAGCAGTGTTTTGTTTATGAATGAACGTGTGTTTTTAAAAGAATCTAGTGAGTCAGTGATTCATGATTACCCATTCATAAAGACAGACACTTGCTTCATTCCTGAACGAATCAGCCGTTCGAAAAAATAAAATGAATGAATGATTCAGTGATAAAACAAGTGACTTGCCGCCACCCACTGGCAGTTTTAGTTTAATTATTAAAGTATCTTTTCTGTTATTTAAATCATTTAATATTTCTACATTCAAAATTTAAGATTTAAAAAATTTATCTGAACATGAATTTATGGATTTAATTGCACTCATGCCACCTTTGAGCCACATTAAATGTCTGAAAATACACTTAGAAGCCACTTTGTTCTTCTGTGCCACCTCTGTTCAAATTCATTTTGTTAATATTGTTAATTTTTTAAAAAGCTTATAATATATATATTTTTAAAAATTTGACAAAAATTACGACATACTTTTAATAAAGTTAGAAAAATTTCACTTTAAGTTACTTTAAGGCCTCAAATATCACCTCATAATAGGAAGGTATTGTTTTCATAAAATGTTGGATTATTGATTAGAAGGTGCTCCTACATTTTTGACTTTGCTCCTACATTTTTTTAGGTGTACAAGTAAAGTAAGCATAGAGGCCTGTTGCTGTTTGCTGTATAACGAATGACTCATTTGTAATACATTGCATATTTTCCGGGATTCGTGAAATCACAAATACCGATGAATGGGACGAGACCTGGTTGAGTTGCACTAGAGAAGGCAACGAGTGTTATCACTATGTAAGAGATACGCTAGCTTTTCCAAGGTAGACGAACGTAGAGTGGTTACAATCATCCGCGTTTAAATTGCGCTCAAATTAATTGACGCAGTATTTACACTGAAGCTTGGAGGCGGCTATGGTGAGGGGCATAACATTTCCTGACCAGGCGCCGAGTGGTGCCAATCACAACACACACTGGCCCAGCTAATCAATCACAGCACATTTTGTATTTCAAAAGGCAGGCTTTCATTTGATACAGGAACTATTTGAGCCGTTCGTGCCAGACTGAGGAGAGAGGTGTTGTAATAATGTAAAATCTGTGGAAAAATAATGTGTTTTCGAACAACCTTTTGCCTGAACATCTTCAAGTGATTGGCGGGGCAAACCGAAAGTTGATGGCAAAAGTCCAGCACTCTCCTACCTTCACTGCTGATGCTGCGACTATTCTTGTTTGTATGTGTTCCTTTACTGGCATTTTCCACGTTTTATTTTTCTCCCTCAATAACAAATTTGTCCATTCAAAGTGCGTGCTTTCTAAGTGTTCGTTAAATACATAAAGTTGATTACGTGAGTACAGATCTGCTCATGTCTGAAAATATTATATGAAAAACAAAATTATTTTACGTAATAAAAACATTATAGCTTATATTTGTTTAGTACATTTTTAAATTAATGTAAAAACTAAAATTAACTGTAAAACTTAAAGTTCTTTTTTAATTGTGTTCAATGTAGCATCTGGACCAATCAGACACCATTTTTCATGTGATTTAACAAATCAATTATTCATTAGATTAACAAATAATCACAGACTCCTCACCCAGTAAACATACAGGGTTCCAGCATGTCTGGGAACGACACCAGGCCCCCAGGACCCCACAGACAGATCAGATAAACCTTTACAACCTAATGGCATGTTGAGAGTTCTCCCTCTCACTATATTTTCCATAGGAAAGAAACATATGTACAGCAAAATGGACTCTTCTCTAATTATTTCATAGGAAAGCCTTTCTTTGAACGAACACCCATATACTTCAGGTCATTGTGTATGTTGGTACTCTTCTTGTATATTTTCTTTTGTATTGTATACTGTTTTATGCATGCTTATGATAGAACCACTCATTCATGTAATCTTACCTATATGGAATCTTACCATGTTTAGTATCTATGAATTCATCTTCTGATGATCTAATCGAGAGTGTGTATTATATGTTAGAACATAGGCAATATATTAGTGTTCTAAGATTCTTTAGTAATTTTGCATTAACACTCAGTCAAGTTCCATATGCAATTTACCATGCTCTCAGACAAAGGGCTATAAAACTCTCCAGTATTTCCAACCTCCCGCTTGGAATTTCAGCCTTTCTCCTTTGACAAGCCCATCCTGAGAGGCGTGAATCTTCTCAGACCTTAAAAGCCTCACGCACAGTTTCACCCACGTCTTCTTCTGCTAAAATCTGATTGCGGCCCATGTAGAGAGCCCGTCAGTCTGTGGTTCTGTTAGATTATGAGAAGATGAGGATGTGAGCTAGAACGCTTCTGCAACCCTTAAGTCTGCACCAGGCTTCGGCCTTGTCTTTACATTCACCAACAATCCTTGGATCTCAGCTGATGTCTCTCTTAGCTCTTTTTCACTTTCCACTGGGAAGAAACTCCCAATCACCATCGAGGCAGAACATCTCTTCACACCCGGAAGAACGTGATCACAAGTCCAAAACCTCCAAACCATCAAGACTTTCATCCCGTTATAAATGGTGCTGATGATTTTACTCAGGTGGCTATCTGACTCTTTTCATAGCTTCATTCTCTGGTTTTCCTGATGGTTTCATCCATCAAATCTCATTTGCCCTTTCCACTGTATGAATGATTGTTTTTTTTGTTTGTTTGTTTGTTAGACTAGTTTGTGTTAGTGTTGTTAATAAAATGCTTGTGCACAAATTACACGAGTTTCTGATTCTGCCTTGCAAATTAATTGTCCCTTTATGATTTTGATACTTGCTACATGCTCCGAGGCATTACTAGGCTACTGTAAGAAGGTTGTTTTCTGTGTCCATGAAAATATCCTTTCTTAGAGTTGATATGAAACTATGCTAAATATTCACTGGACGAACTGATTAGTTGATGGCAATTTAATTCTGCTACAGTAACTACTGGCAGCACATATAAATAATTGTAATTAATCATAATTAATTGTAATTATTTATATACATTTCCCTTTTGAGCTAATTTACTACATCAGCATGGTGGGCCACATTTGAATTAGTGACAAGCCACGGTTGAGAACCACTGCCCTATAGTATACCTTCAGAATGTTTGGAATATACGCCACGAGTTGTATAGGATTATTGTATGACAAACTTTCATCCGCTGTCATTTAAAAAAAAATTGAAAGTCACCATTCTCTGCCATTAAATAGGCAAGTGTGGGCAGGTGTGTGTGTGTGTGTCTGTTGAAAAAAGAAGGTAATAAGCCTTTAGGTGAGTAGTTACCCTAGTTCACACAGTTTCAATAATTTGCGATGCATTAAATAAACTCCATTAACTAAATAAGCAGACAAACATGACTACGAAATATGCAGCAGTCATAACTTTGTTTTTGCTGAGTTTATTTACATAATATTTTAATAAGTATTAATTGATGTTCACTTAATTTTTTTTTCCTTAGCAGGGGCAATAACTTAATATTCTGTCATTTATAGTCTTATGGTAAAATGTATATTTTAACATATGTACATTCAAAATGACTGCAAAATTCATGCCTTTGAAAACTAAAGAAAACAACAGAATGGGCTGCTTCAGCACATCTCAGTTTCCTTGAACATCCTTCTGGGGCACACTGCTCAAACGTGAAACAATACAAAGCAAATCCTTGTCGCGCATACTTTAAAATGTCTACATTTAGATTATTTGACATTAAATGCATATTATAAGTCACTTGGGAATAAATCACAGCATGTATCATGATGAAAGAAATGGGTTAAGAATCTGTACAAGTGCAGCAGTGGTCAAGGTCAAGTGTATTTATACTAAATTCAAGCTGTTTATTAATTTTTCTACCCCTGAAAAAAAAAGAAAAATTGAGCTGAATTATTATTATTTTTTTATCAGCGTGATCACAAATTAATTGATTTTAACAGTTGCAACAAACAAACAGAATTTTAGTATGAAGTGAATTATATTTTAATCACATTATTGTCTGTTTTTGCTGTTTCACCAACAGAAAATATTTTTAACAAAGCCGAAGTAGAACATTTGTGAGTCCCTGACCAACACAGTGTGTTTTGTTACTGAATGAATCTGTTTTTTAACAAATCAAGTCAATGAGTCAGTAGCTAGCTTTGTTTCTAAATTAATCATCTGGTTTGAACAGATCTTTTGAATGAATGAGTCAAGGAATCACTCATTTAGATGGGGATTTGCCGCCACCTATTAGCGATTTTAGTTTCATGTTTATGTATCTACCGTATAACAGGCCCAAACCAACCGAGGTACTAAAACACACTCGGCAAAACAATTTTTGTCAAGAAAATAACCTAGTATCATTTAAAAAACAAACATGAATGTATTTGTGAGCAAACTAAGGTTTAACTAAAGGTAATTTGGATCGTACAAGGGGAAATTTTTACCAATCCAGCCCTCAACTTGAAATTACTTTCACACCCCTGCCCTAAAATAACAACAACAAAAAAAGTTTAATATTTGCCACTAAACTTGTAATACATACTGGGTGTGCAAAGTAAAGCACACGACGAAGGAGATATCAAAATAGTTCATTTAATTATCCACAGGAGAAAAGGGCACATCCAAACAAATCCAAATCATCGAACATCACATTACATTAACATTAATAGCGGACAAAGGAATACTGGAGAACACAGACTATAATTAGAGAATGTAATCAGAGGGAAACAGAAACAGGTGTGGGGCTAATTAATTAACTAAACAAGAACAGGAACATGGACAAATAAGGAAACTAAGTGAGAACAGAAGTCCATAACTGTGACAGTTCGCCCCCTCCCGGAACGGTGTGTCCTCGCACCGAAAAAGATAGTCCAGCGGGAGGGAGGGTGGGTGTTCAGGAGGCGGGCGTGGGGGAGGCAAGGGGCAGGCAATGGAGAGGGATCATGGAGCATAGTACCAGGGTGGAGTGGATGGAGGGAGGAGCCAGGGAGGAGCCCGGGGCAGGAGGAGCCAGATGGTAATCCAGAGGCCAGCCAGGATGGTGACCCACGGTGGAGTCGACGGCGGGAGGAGCCATGGTGGAGTAAGAGTCGATAACACCAGGGGGCCAACTGACGGAGACTGCACCGATGGATGAGGAGCCCAGGTTGGAGCCGAGCAGACGCAGAGCCAGGGTGACGCCGAGGATCCGGAGGGCCAAGGCAGAGCAGAAGGCTTAGGCGACCAAAGGCGGCGGCAGGGCACCGGAAGACCCCTGTGGAGCCGGAGTGACTGAGGATGGAGGTGGAGCTGAAGGGAAGGAGGAGCTTGACAGAGCCAGAGGGATGGAGTGACGAGGCGAAGCCCGAGGTGGAGTCCAGGACTCGCAGGCTGGAAGCGGAGACAGGGGATCCTCACGCCAAGGTGGAGCTGGAGACTGGAAGTCCCGAGGCGGACCAGAGCACCCAGATGCCGCTGACTGAGGGTGAGCCGAAGGACTGACAGGCACCAGCGGAGATGGAGCAGAGGAACTGACTGGTCTAGGAGGAGGCGGGAGAGGGAGGCTGAGAGGGAACACAGGAGGATCAGGGCTGGATGGAACCAGCGGAGATACAGGAGATTCAGGGCTGGCCGGAACCAGCGGAGATGGTGCAGAGGAACTGACTGGTCTAGGAGGAGGCAGGATAGGGAGGATGGGAGGGAACACAGGAGGATCAGGGCTGGAATTAACCAGCAGAGACACAGGAGATTCAGGGCTGGATGGGGAGATAGGAGGGAAAGGGGGTTCAGGGCTGGATGGAACCAGAAGAGACACAGGAGATTCAGGGCTGGATGGAACCAGCAGAGACACAGGAGATTCAGGGCTGGATGGAACCAGCGCAGACACAGGAGATTCAGGGCTGGACGGAACCAGCGGAGGCACCAGAGAATTAGGAATTACCTCCCCAAACCAGTCTATAAGGTCCATTTGAAAAATGTCCATTAATTCCTCTACATAATTTTTAGAAACCAGTTGCAGCTCACCCTCAGTCGCAGGAGTGTGGGCAGGGTTTTCCTCCACGCCCTCGATCTCCCCCATAATCCCACGACACACAGTGTTGCCGGCTCACACACCTGGACAGTCGTGCTCTCGAGTCCTAGCTCCGTGGCGATGATAGGCTCTGTAATCCTGTCCGGGCTCTGCGGCTGCGGTGGGCTCTGGCACTTGCTCCGTGCAGCGGGCTGACAGCTGGCTGGTCTCTGGTTCGGGAGTGGGGCTGGAGATATCCTCCTCAGTGGGGCAGATGGTGAACCGAGATCCATTTTTCTCCAGCACCCACTCCACGAATGCAGCGAAATCCTCTCTGGGATCATTCGCTGACGAAGGAGATATCAAAATAGTTCATTTAATTATCCACAGGAGAAAAGGGCACATCCAAACACAAATCCACAAAACATCACATTACATTACATTAACATTAATAGCGGACAAAGGAATACTGAAGAACACAGACTATAAATATAGAACGTAATCAGAGGGAAACATTTTATTGTATATAATACTTTATACAACATTTTTTTCTGGTTTCTGGAATCTGATTGGCTGAGAGCCTTTTCCAGCTGTGCGATATTCTAGTGATAACAGCACTCCAACCATTTCACCGTTTGTATCACTCCACCACAGTAAGCAGATTACAAAGTAGCTAATCTATTTATAAACTATGAATAAAACAGCTCTGTATTTCTTGTTCCACTCACATTTATCTCTATAGAGTTGGTACGGATGATTTACCTTAACAGTTCATGTTTAGGTAATAATATTTTTTACAATCATTACACACTGCTCAAGCGTCCTAAAACCAACTGAACACTTTTATCAACACTTTCAATCGATTAAACATTTTTATGTCAAACCATTTTAAATATATTATAATATATAGAATTTAATTAAAAAATAGTTTTGGACATTTATCCTGAAACGGGCATTTTGCCTTTAGCAGGTTTAGATTTCATGGGGAAAACCCAACCCCACATAAAACTATTTTTTTATATAATATAAAATAATTTACATTTTTGCTGCAATAATAACTACAATCAGTTTTTAAAGTTAATAAACCAAAGAGTGATCATGAATTATTAACCTCTTTACTGTCACTAGTAGTTCTGCATAGATTCAGTCTTCCACATATCCTTATTTAGAATAGCTTATTATGAATTTATTCACATTATTTCTGCATTTGGGAATGTTGTGAATCAGGGATTGTTCAGAGAAATTCAGAGAAATGCCTATTTCAGCCGATATTCAAAGTTATTTTCACAAAAGTCTACACCTCCAATAATATGTGCCCCCAGATTTTATAGGCCTACACTGAAAACATGTACACCAAATCACTGTAATCCACCTTTTTATTGTTTTATTTATTTTATGGCATAATGCACACCTCTTTAAATGCATAACATTCTAAAAGACTGACTAGTACTGTACAGTACAAAGTAAGCACACTTCAAGCACTGCCATCGCTGTAAGTGCATTTTTACAATCTCTAGACTGAAAGAAGATGCCCTTTGAGTTATTTTATACAAAGATAAGAAGAGTTTGACATGAACGTAGTTAGCTGTAAGCTGCATCATTATGCAAATATGTTGTTCTTTCATTGTAATTGATGAAGACCTGAACACCACTAAATATTTTGGGACAGGATGCATTGTGTCCAATAATGACACAAAGTGTCATGACACATGTAGGCAAAAATGCAGAGGCATTGCAGTTGATGCACTGGTAGCTAAAGAGTTGCACAGCACATGCTTGTGTTGTGCTTTTGTTTGTGTATGCTTGATTCAAAAGCTTGGCATTCCTTCTGATTTAGGTTCTGCCAGGTAGGGTGGGTGGTGCCCTAAAACCTATCCGCTGCCCGTGATGGCAGTTGCCATTTTGAGTGGGTGTGCTACAAACTGCACTCCAGAGGCCTCTCCTGTCCATGAGTCTGTCCCAGAGGCGTCTCTTGTTCACGAGTCTGCTCCAGTACCTCCTCCCTAGTTTCCTGTCTGGAAGACTATTTAAGCTGCACACAAACAGTTTCACATGGTGAAGTCTTGTTCCACTGTTAGCAGGCATTTCTAAGCATTTATCCTTGTTTTCATGTAAGCCTACTCTGTGATAAGAGTTTTACAATCTTTACTTAGGAAGGAGGAGCTCCCAAAAGACTGAGGTCTGTGAAATGTTAAGGGCAGCATAAAAGTGTTTCAGGTCATTTATGTCAGAATGTCCCTGAATTTCAGTTGCCTTGGCACTCAGTCAAGCATTCTGAATTGTTTGTCCACTATGTTATTGTTCTGGACTATCCTGTCAACACTAACAAAGGCATTCTTTGCAGTGATGGATTGTTCTGATGGACGCAATGCAGAAACCAATCTGGCTGCTTATGCATAGAGAGCCCTATCAGCTTTAATGCAGATGAATGAATAGTATTTTGGAAGTATTCCCAGTCATCGCTGTCTGCAGAGTTTAGGTCAGAGAGTCAAGCCAATTTATGTCATCAGCCAATGCCGAAACTATGCTTAGTTTCTTTAGATTGGCCACATGGGTTCTATTAATGGGCTTGCTACCATGTGGTTGCCTCTTCTTTCTGAAGTAAAGATTAATTTTGGAGACAACAAGACTGATCTGTTCAACAATCAGCATCACACATGACCTTATATTCTCTCTGACAACTTGCCTCTTAACAGTGAAATTATCAATAAAATGCCAGTGCTTGGAGTGGGGTGCATCCAAGGTAAGGGGGCACAGGGACTGAAGCTGGATTAGTGGATCTCACTGTGGTCCTGTTTGGTCTTGCATGTTCACTTGCGCTTATTTGTATTAAAATGCTTTAAACAAATGTGTATGTGTGTGTGTGTGTGTGTGTGTGTGTGTGTGTGTGTTTTGCACTATATAAATACATTATGAATTAGGAAGAATAATTCTAAAAAAATTGTCTTTTGAAATCTGTCTGACTTTGAAAACCCCCTGCATTACCTAACAGCAGTATCACTCCTGTGGTTGATGGACAGACATGAGCTGTTCAGAAAACATCTCCTTGATTACATAAAACAATGACACATGTAAAGGTGCATCCATCCATCCAGACTTCCCTCTTTCCCCCTTGACACTTCCTCCAGCTCATCCGGGGGATTCCCAAGGCATTCCCAGGCAAGCCGAGAGAAAAGTCCCTCCAGCATGTCCTGGGTCTTCCCTGGGGCCTCCTCCTGTTGGGACAAGCCCAAACACCTCCCCAGGTACAGTAGGCATCCAGGAGGCATCTGAAACAGATGTTCGAGCCACCTCAAATGGCTCCTCTCAATGTGTAGGAGCAGTGTGACAGAGCTCGTCACCCTATCTCTAAGGCTGTACCCTGCCACCCTCCAAAGTAATCTCATTTCGGCCGCTTGTATTCAAGATCTTGTCCTTTCGGTCATGATCCAAAGCTCATGACCATAGGTGAGAGTAGGAGCGGAGATTGACCGGTAAATTGAGAGCTTTGCCTTTTGGGTCAGCTCCTTCTTCACCACAACAGACCAGTACATCGACCGCATTACTGCTGCCGCTGCACCATCCGTCTGTCAATCTCATGTTCCATTCTTCCCATCACTCGTGAACAATACCGCAAGATACTTGAACTCCTCCACCTGGGCCAAGAACTCTCCTCCAACCTGGAGAGGACAAGCCTCCCTTTTTCGGTCAAGCACCATGGCCTCGGACTTGGAGTTGCAGATTCTCATACACTCCGAGTCACACTCGACTGTACATCACCCTAGTGCACACTGAAGGTCAAGGCAAATAGCAGAGATGAAATCCTTTGGTCCCCAAACCAGACCCCTTCTAGACTGTGCCTAGAAATTCTGTCCATAAAATAATGAACAGAACCGTTGACAAAGGGCAGCCCTGCCGGAGTCCAGCATGCACCGGGAACAAGTCTGACTTACTGACGGCTATGTGAACCAAGCTCCTGCTCCGGTCATACAGAGACCGCACAGCCCTTAACATAGTGCCTCGGACCCCATACTCCCAGAGCACTCGCCATAGAATGCCACAAGGAACATGGTTCAAATGCCTTCTCCAGGTCCACAAAGCACATGTGGACTGGTCGGGAGAACTCCTAACTCCTACATATTAAAGTAATATTACAGTAAACATTAAGAATATTTTGATTCTTCATTTCATGACGCCTTTAAGTGAGGGAGAGCAGGGCAGCGTCAGCCACATTCTTTCTTCCAAATTCCCATCTGGATGGCAAGATGACTAGAGATGTACCTAGGTGCAGTGGATGACCACGACGTCTTCAGTCCCTTGTTATGCTCTGCATGCTCTACAATGCTTGCAGAGACTGTTCAATAAAATGCTCTTTAAGGCAGTCCTTCCCTCTAAAGCGGGATTTATTTATTTTTTCTAGTTGTTCAGCATGATGATCCTCTGATTGCTGAGGAAACTTTTTTAATGGTGGAGGATTTTTTTTTTTGTTGTGTTTTTTGTTGTTGTATTATTTTTTGTGACAGGGGGCGACAATGAGTAATTGTTTTCTAAAACCATCGGGAATCACTGGTGAGAAGAAGTCATTCGCCAATACAAGACTTCTCGCGTGATGAAAAAATAATTTCCAATAATAATGTCCAAACTGTTTAAAATAACCTTAAGGTTTTGGGTTTATTTCGCATCAAACACAAGACAACTTTAAGCAAATAGTGTATAAATGGTATCTAAATGAATTCTATTTTTATTTTTATAAAATAAAAATAAAACGTACTTCAATTTAAAAGCCTTGGACAATCTATGCAAAAAACTATGCATTATTTTCCCTCAAAGTGTCAAAAGCACGTGATGGAGTTTGAACTTCACATCAAACTGCTTTTATTTCATACAAATGCCGGCACAGACGTGCCTGTTTGGCTAGAGTCACCATGAAGTCATGCATCTTCGGAAGCGGAGCTGTGGGGAAAGTTGCAAAAAATGTTGTGCACCCTGCCACAAGAAATGAGGTCGCGTGCACTTAAAGCGAACTTACGCCAACACCACGATGACATCATATTTGTTGCGCGCACCCAAGCGAACTTGTGGACACGGCAAGTATATATCGGCCTTAATACAACCTGCATCTAGCAAGCAATAGCAAATAGCAAATCACAAATTATGCGAACTAAAGGCTACTGGATTTTTAAGAAGCAGATTATATGTCCTTTGATATGTCCATCCCCAATTTTATGTTTAAATATGAAATATGACAACATTGGAAAGAAAAATACTCATCAAGCCTTTTCATTGGGTCTTTAATAAATTTGCTGAAATAATCATAAAAGAAAAAAGTAACTAAAATGTATCACAAAACAAATAGTTTATAATAATAGTATGTATTCTCTGGCAGAAAATGCATGTCATAATAGCACAGCCAAGAGAAGAGAAGACATTACATGCATGATTTTTTCAATTCATGGCTATTGTATTTTGTACATGGATTCAATGAAAGAATTAGGCCCACTTAGACAATGGTTATGACTCATTTTGTCATTAGATCTGTGAGTTTGGCTTTGGACAAGATTCCCCTGCTGCTCAGACAACCACATGTAGTCCTCCCAGTTGGCCATCTGCTTAGCATTTCAGTGTCTTTGAAACTTGACGGGAATTAGAATACTGCTAATGTAACACTTCGCAGTCCAAGGACTAGTCACTCCACCACATGGTAGTGATTTTGATGCCATAGTCCAAGTCTTACCACACAGTGTGACAGCATCCTCTCTCAAAGAACATAATGCTTCTACTCTGATGAAAAAACTGGTGGTAGCCAGTTTTCCTGCACATCTACATGTATGCCTAATGCTGGTACAAATTTAGTCTTCTCCTAAAAACGCCCTCCCTTTCCAGAATTGTCCTGTAGATTTTTTTTTTTTTGATGCATATCCTTTCTGTCGAGTCACATTGCCCTGATTGCCATCCCTGACCATGCCGATGGCTGCCAGCGTTACATGAAATCAGACTGACAGATTTGTGTTGGCTGTTCCCAGAGGAGAGGGGACACTGAAAATAATGTTCAGAAAAAGGTTTGTAGATTGAGGTGCTTTTAAGACCGATGTGATCACATTGGTCCTTCATTTCTTTTTCTCCTCTAATCTGTTGGGGGTTTTTGTACTGAGTGGAATTAATTCATTAATGAGGGCATGAATCTGAAGGTGAATCTCAATAAACCTCTCAAGACCATGTTGAAATAAATTGTATCTTGCTTAAAGGAAATTAAGCTTATTTTTAGGAGGCTATTTTGCACATCTTTATTTGCATAAAATTTTAACACATTTTCCCACATTCTCATTACCATTAACAAAACCTCAATCTCATCACCAAAATGTGGGAAAAATTTGGTATTATACTTAAATTGTATTTATACACCAATATGTTTTATCTTCTGCTTAAAATGTATTCTGAGATTTTTTTTTTAAATCATTGTAATTGTAACAGTGCTGAAACATTAAGCAAATTAAGAAAATGGTGTATCAACCCAAGTGCAGTTTATTCCAAAGAGTGAAAATCCAAAACCAAACTATGAATTAAGACCAAAAACATGACCATAAAATGAACTTGACGAAACAATGACCTGAGACACTGAGCAATGAACAACATTTTAAATAAAAGATGTTTTATCATTGGTTGTTTTTGTCATATGATTACCCTAGTAAGCCACACTGGGGAAACTGAGTCAGCTAGCTTAGTCAGCTGGCTGTTCTCTAAATGTTCTTGCGGTGCTTTGATGCCATACATCACATTGATGTGGTGTCGGCGCTGTCTCAAGTCGGACAAAATTTCTAACCGGCACGCACTTCTTCAAGTCAACTGCCGATCAGTCTGTGCAGTGCCACATGAAGTTGAACACACATATTGACAAAACAGAATAACTAAACAAGATAAAAATGATTGTGAAACAATGACAAGATAAAAGTGATAAGAAGATAAGACAATGAACCAATGAACATGGCAAGATCACATGAAGGAAATGAGGAATCTAATGACAGGAACTTCAAAATAAAAGACATAAACAAAACCTAAAACAGACATGACATATCCCCTCAAAGTGCAGAACACCAAATAAAAAAAACACCAAAATAAAACAACATGTACAAAAGAACAAAACAGTCCAGGAGAGTGCTGGAGTGGAGGAGGAATTCTTCGTCATCAGTTAGGAACCTTGGTGTGCTATTTGATAGCGATCTTTCCTTAGAAAGCCATGTTTCTATCATTTGTAAAACTGGATTTTCCATCTCAAAAATATATCTAAATTATGGCCTGTGCTCTCAATGTCAAATGAAGAAATGTTAATCCATGCATTTATGACCTCAACGTAAGATTATTGTAATGCTTTATTGGGTGGTTATTCTGCACGCTTGGTAAACAAACTCCAGGTAGTCCAAAATACAGCAGCTAGAGTTCTTACTAGAACCAGGAAGTATGACCATATTAGCCCTGTTCTGTCAACACTGCACTGGCTTCCTATTAAACATCGTATAGATTTTAAAATCTTGTTTATTACTTATAAAGCCCTGAATGGTTTAGCACCTCAGTATTTGAATGAGCTCTTGTTACATTATAATCCTCCATGTCGTTCTCAAAACTCAGGCAATTTGATAATACCTAGAATATCAAAATCAACTGCGGGTGGCAGATCCTTTTCCTATTTAGCACCTAAACTCTGGAATAACCTACCTAACATTGTTCGGGAGGCAGACACACTCTTGCAGTTTAAATCTAGATTAAAGACCCATCTCTTTAACCTGGCTTACACATAACACACTAATATGCTTCTAATATCCAAATCCGTTAAAGGTTTTTTAGGCTGCATTAATTAGGTAAACCGGAACCGGGAACACTTCCCATAACACCTGATGTACTTGCTACATCATTAGAAGAATGGCATCTACGCTAATATTAGTCTGTTTCTCTCTTATTCCGAGATCACCGTAGCCACCAGATCCAATCTGTATCCAAGTCAGAGGGTCACTGCAGTCACCTGGATCCAGTACGTATCCAGCCCAGATGGTGGATCAGCACCTAGAAAGGACCTCTACAGCCCTGAAAGTCAGCGGAGACAAGGACAACTAGAGCCCCAGAGACAGATCCCCTGTAAAGACCTTGTCTCAGACGACCACCGGGACAAGACCACAGGAAACAGATGATTCTTCTGCACAATCTGACTTTTCTGCAACCTGGAACTGGCCCCCCGACTGAGCCTGGTTTCTCCCAAGGTTTTTCTCCATTCTGTCACAGATGGAGTTTTGGTTCCTTGACGCTGTCGCCTCTGGCTTGCTTAGTTGGGGTCACTTCATTTACAGCGATATTGTTGACTTGATTGCAAATGATTGCACAGATACTATTTAAACTGAACTGAGATGATGACATCACTGAATTCAATGATGAACTGCCTTTAACTGTCATTTTGCATTATTGACACTGTTTTCCTAATTAGTGTTGGTCAGTTGCTTTGACGCAATCTTTTTTGTTTAAAGCGCTATATAAATAAAAGTGACTTGTTTATGGCATTATGGCATGGTGGTGGATCTGGACCTTGGAGTAGTGGACAAGACCATGGACTGTGGGGCAGAGATAGTCTTGGACCATGAAGCACTAGATGAGACCATGGAGGATCTGGTGGCTATGGTCGAGCCAGCAGAAATGGAGACCGCCAGTGATGGAAATTACCACCTCATCAGAGCAGAAGACCACTCAGGCAGAGTCGGCAGGTCAGGAGGCCATAGCGGAGCAGAAACTTGCTATCACTTTCATGGTTATTCAAACAGCAATTAAATTATACAGAGAAAGTGAGCAAAACTCATTTACATCAAAGAACTTTATAACTGAACAGTCTAGTGTGAGTTTAAGCACTAAAAAAACACTGTCCTATTATTAGTGAAGCTGTCTGTACACTGTTTGATGAATGAATCTCTTACTTACATCATATGTACATCTGCACTTTGTTATTTATGATGTGAGAATTTGCGAGTGCGGAATTCAGTCAGCAAGTGCTCACACTGACCAAACTCTGGCATTTCAGCATTGACTTCTGAATGCTTCTGACTGAACACGTCATTCATAAACTCAACGGAGTCGTGTGCAATTGGTTATAGTGTGCAATGCTGTAAAAACACATAAAAAAGAAATATGATGCAACATAAGCAGATCTAAATTTAATGCTGCAATCAACAATTTTTATTTCATTTTATTTGTGACAGCTAGGGCTGGGCAAAGTATATAGTTTCATATTATGTTCTATCATTTATTTTTTTGGTGCCACAAAGTACATTGTTTATGGCAATACTATTTCATCATTTGAATGACGGCAGTCTTACATGCATTGTACACATGGGGATGCAGGCAGAAGCATGAATAACAGCATGCGTGCTCACGCCACGTTGCTGTGCGCGTGGTCACGAAAACTTCATGTTTGCATGCATTTTTAAAGGGGTCATATGATGCGATTTCAATTTTTCTTTTCTCTTTGGAGTGTTACAAGCTCTTGGTGCATAAAGAAGATCTGTGAAGTTGCAAAGACTAATGTCTCAAATCCAAAGAGATTTATAAAAGTTAAAAGTCAACCACTCCTACCTAAAACAGCTCATTCTAACACGTCTACGTCACAATGTGGGAAGATTTGCATAACACCGTCCAAATGTTCACGTAAAGCAAGGAGGCGTAACTTTGATTCTTGCTGTAGTATTGTTGCTGCTGCCATTGTGGAGATGCTGTATGTTTCAGTGTGAAAGCGAAATAGAGACCTGCACTCCCGCGGGACGTGCGTGTGGTGTGGGACAACTCTTGATGGGCGAGTGCGTGTGTGGACGGGAAGAGACTCTTATTTTAACACATGAAGTGTAGACACTTTGAAAGATTCATTGTGCATATATGTATTGTGTTATGACAGAGATTTATGAAATCGCGATTAACTGAGATGTCAGCTTTTAGTGAAAATAAAGTGCGCTGCTCGCATTCTGCCATGCCAAACCATGCACACAGCAGCCCATGCTTGCTTTTCTGTTAAAAATAACAGTGGTTTGTGGATGTTGATGCTTAGCCTAAATAACAAATATTTTATTGGTTATAGTGTTTATGCTGGGATGTTGTGGAGCTTAGGAGATGTTACAGAACCATTTCATGTAAAGTTCTTTGATGTACTGAAAAAATCTATATAGATTACTTTTATGCTGGCTTTTGCGCGTGGGAGCAGGACAAAACATGAATGTTGCGGGTTCAGAAAAAGGAATTTCTGCGGGAGTGGACGGGTGCGGGACAGATTCTTGCGGGAGCGGGACTGAAAAATCAGGTCTCTAAAGTGAAATTACTTTCTTTGGCCATCCAAAAGAGTAAATATAAATGGACAAATATTGAAAAATAAATAAAAAAATAAATAAATTGTATGAACAGTTGTGCTATAGATGATAAAATGGAACGGAATAGAGTGGGATGCAGGGATGTACTAGGATGGAGGTGGTAACAAATGAACATTTTTATTGCATAAAGTGCAGAACATTTAACTATTCATGAGGTAGATTGCCTGGAGGAAGAAACTGTTCTTGTGCCTGGCTATCCTGGTATTTGTGGCTCTGAAGCACCGGCCAGATGGCAAAAGTTCAAAAAGGGGATAACTTGGATGTGAGGAATCCAGAGTGATTTTTCTGAGCCCTTTTCCTCACTCTGGATGTATACAGAAGGGTGGGCAGGGGAGCACCAATAATCCTTTCAGCAGTCCGAACCGTTCTATGTAGACTGATGTGTGATTTTGTAGCTGAACCAAACCAGACAGATATTGAAGTGCACAGGACAGACTCAATGACAGCTGAGTAGAACTGTTTCAGCAGCTCCTGTGGCAGGTTAAACTTCCTCAGTTGGCGAAGTAAGTACAACCTTTGTTGGGCCTTTTTAACAATGGAGTCAATGTGATTGTCCCACTTCAGGTCCTGAGAGATGGTGGTTCCCAGGAATCTGAATGATTCCACTGCAGCCACTGTGCTGCTGTCTATGATGGTGAGTGGGTCGAGTGCAGGGGGGTTTCTCCTAAAGTCCACTATCATCTCCACTGTTTTGAGCATGTTCAGCTCCAGGTTGTTAAAAGGGATACTCCACCCCAAAATGAAAATTTTGTTATTAATCACTTACCCCCATAGTTCCAAACCCGTAAAAGCTCCTTTTGTCTTCGGAACACAATTTAACATATTTTGGATGAAAACCGGGAGGCCTATGACTGTCCCATAGACTGCCAAGTAAATAACAGTGTCAAGGACCTTAAAGTCATCGTCAGAATACTCCATGTCTCTGCATATCACCGTATGCTGTGTATGCTCTTCTGTATCTTCCGGGGCATTTTGTCCCAAGCTCCCGTTGAATTCTGACCCATAGTAAGGGCTTCCCCAGCCTTACACAGGACGATGGTGTATCAGGGTGCTTTCACATCTCTAGTTCGGTTCATTTGGTCCGAACCAAGGGCAAACAATTATACATTGTAGCATTTTTCAGCTTTTTTGGTTCCTTTTCACACCACACTGATTGCTTTGGTATGAATTAGTTGAAACGAACCAAAATGCAGTCACATGACAACATCCACATCACTCATTGGCCATGACGTATTTCCTAAACTGCTTTTCGATTGGTCAGAATTTACGTGCGGGAAAATTCCAACATAAGAGGAAAAGCCAGCAAACAACAGGGAGACAAACACAGCTATGGAGAGAGACGACTGCGCGGGCTGGTTTTGTCCCCTGGCCATAATCTATTACATTGTTTGTATACACGACAATATGCAAACAATACATTTCTATAATGAAGCGCGGATGCGGCTTGAAAACAACGTTCTAATGCACTGCAAACGGCGAGCGGGCATCGCTCATAACTTCAAGCGGAGGCGTGCATTAATCCACGAGCTGCCACGCTAAAGCGCAAACTGTCAACAAACACTTCCTCATCCCATAATGCACAGCGCAGCTGACTACGGCAGCTGGTTTAGTCCAAAAATGATCAGTACTTTTTGCAGTTGGGTATGTTCGAGGTCGGATCACGTTCTCACCACAAACGAACCGCTCCAAAGTTCGTTTGAAAGCGTACCGAGACCACCTCTTCAAGCAGGTCTCGGTACGCTTGTTTGGTCCGCCTTTGGTGTGCACCCGAGTGCGATTGCTGCTTTCACACCTGCCCAAACAAACCGCACCAAAGGGGGAAACGAACTCTGGTACGATTCAACCGAACTAAATGAGGCAGGTGTGAAAGCACCCTCAAACCCAAGTGCAGTTTATTCCAAAGAGAGAAAATCCAAAACCAAACTAGTGATGAGTGTTTCAAAGTACTACTTTAAAATCTTTGCAAATCATTTTTGAACCAATGCTTTGGAATGCATATAAAACTGCCAAAGTCATGTGATTTCAGTAAACGAGGCTTCATTATGTCACAACTGTTTTGAAATGTTTCAAAATTTCAATAGCTTTCTGCCGAACCAATGAATCATAGAGGTTCACCCCAATTGTTCAACTTGTTTCTATAGTTTTTACCTGATATGATTTTTTATTTATTTATTTTACCTGATGTTTGTTTTTATAAATTTGTACTTTTTTTTGAAGCATTTGTATAATTAAAAGGTACAAGAGTAGTTAATAGTCTCTAATTGGCCTGTTTAGCTCAGCCATCCATAGAACAAAAAAATAAGCTCTGATTGAAAAAAGACCACATACAAAGACACTTTATATTTAATAGTATTAGAACAGATTAAGAACAGTTAATTGCATTTGATAGATTATACTTTCAATAAAACATTTGCGTAAAAGCACAAATTTTATGCATTTTGGTCTCTGTTTTTGCTGCATTTCTGACCAGCAAGCATAATCAGCGTGTGGAGTTTTAAGTACAAAGAAACAAGTTCAATTGACCATTCGCAAAGAGTCTGATTGACAGGCAATTTGACCAGTCATAAGCCAAATCCGCCCTTTTTGTCTGACAAACAAATCAGGAGACTAGATTAATGTCGGTGGAATTAAACTTTAAAAATGTTGTATTGACATCTTTCCATGGTTGAAATTAAATATTTTCTGATGTTCATTCAAGTTAATTTAGTTTTTTTAAGTAAATATGAAAAGGTTTATGTGCCGCTTGAATTGTGGAAATAAAGCTATCTATTGTGCTATCAATGCCTAAACATAGCACCTCAAACTAATTTGAAGTGGCCAGGTGGTACAAGGTGGTACAAGTTGTAGCTCTCATTCCCAATTCACAAGTTGTAATTACAAGTTCTACAAGGACATGAATGCTTTTTACAAGTTTGAATTTTGTATATCAGTAAATACAATATGGCATGAATGCACCTTTAAATACCAGATTAGGGTAATCACATGACAAAAACAACCAATGACAAAACAAAACTACTAAACAAGATAACCAAAGAAAACCATAGAAATTATGACATATAAATCAAAGGAACCACAAGATCACATGAGGTGAACTTCAAAATTTAAAGACCTTACCAGAACCCAAAACAGATATTACAGTATTTTGTAGGATAAAAACATTTATTGGTAATGGTAATGACAATCAACATTAATAAGATTTTAAAAATCGGGTAGGCAACACAATAAAAGAAATGATAAATATCCTGACAATAATCTTAATTTATGATTTTTAATCTTACTCTTCCTACTAATTGTAATTTTATATATTTATATATTATGTAATTTCACATAATATAGTATTTGTTTTATATATGCAACAGGAGCTGATGGTATGTATCTCACTGCAAGATATTATTCTATCCCAAACAAAGACCTTTTATTCATGTGAAATTTGTTTACAGTGCAAATAGTCTCTTCCTCAAACATTCTTCCTGTGTTAACCACAGTTATTGCCACCTTTCCTTCTAGAACCATTACAAATGCTTCAGAAGAATTTCATTGTGCATTGGTCCTGCCTTCGTTTATATATAATTGTTTTTTCTGTTTCTAGAACCATTACAAATGCTTCAGAAGAAGGAATAAATTGATATAAATATATTAAAATACACTTTACCAAGAATCTGCTACTACAGTTATATTACAATATAATGGCTTTAATTTGAAAGTATATTGCAAGATTATTTTGTTATATGGGTATATCTAAAACCATTATTTTTCTTGAAAATAGCATTAATGCATTAATAATCCCACTGAAGGTCTTTGACGTCCACAAATGTACTTTTCCCTAAGTGGACTATGTCATAACATTCTCACCCTATCAACCGTAGGTAAAACTTTCTGGATATCTTGAAATTATTTTATATGCATAAATAAGGAGTGACCATGTGCCTTGTTACTGTCTGAATGGTCACAGTAGGTGACATACAACCTCTCTTGAGAAGATCTGGGGCAGATTTAATAGCCTTTGGCCAGTGGCCAGCAATCATGGGCTAGGTCTGTTTGGACAAGGCTCCTCAGAGACAGCTACAGCTCACAAGACAGGAAGCAGCTTGCATGGATCCCAGCGGTCAAGGTTGTGAGGAGATAGGATGGGGGTTGGGGTAGAGAGGGGATTTCCTCGTAAGGGGTTTGTGTCATTTTCAAAAATACCCACAACTATGCTGCAGTCATGAAACATTTAGGTACTAATCTGTTTTCATATATTTTTTATGTCTTTAAGTGCTTTAATATCTGCTGGCCTGTTTGCTATTGTATGTGTAAAAATGCAAAGTTTGTATTACATTTGAATATCCATTTCTGGAGACAAAAGGAATGATAAAAAACAAACAATTTTCATTTAGAGTAAGATAATTTATATAAAATAAGCTGTATTTCAAAAATAACTGATATCTAGTAATAATTCATTTTTAACCTTCTTAAGGCTTATATAGCTAATATAATGATAATGAAATTAGCTTGACCTACAAATACAGATATTTATTTAATTCAAATTAGTTGAGTTAGATACACCACACTTATACCATGACAGTAGGCTACTATGATTTTTGGACATGTCCAATCAAAGGTAGTACCATGTTCGTTGACTTTCCTTGGAGTATAATGTAAATTTCCTGGAATATATCAGTACCAAGATATTAAGCATCGTTTTGTTGCGTTGTGTCGAGTCTAAGCTCAATAAGAGGAACGCGTTTTGCCATGATGTCACGTCTCGCGCCATGTGCGTTGCGTTTTAAGACAGCGTATGAAGTTAAAAATAATTCCATTAAAAAAAAAAAAAAAGACTCGCGTGACCAGCTGTTCTTGAACAACAACAACAACAACAACAACAACAAAAAAAAAAAAAACGTCGTGTGAATGTTCTCTACAATCTGGAAGAATCGACGTCGCGTCGTTCATTACAGGACGCATCTGTGGTATGTACACATGCGCCGTTGAGTTGCGTCTAGCTGTTTTTATCAGGGTTTTACACCACCAGCGTTGCGTTTTAAGGCGCGTGTCAAGTTAAAAATAGTTTAGCTTTTAAAACGCTTCTTGAGCTCCCCTCGTGTTCTGTTACATTTTGTCGCGAGCGTTTTTTTATCGCAAGGCTTTACGAATCGACGTGCGCGCTTACAGTGCATCCAGTTTTGTTTATTATAACGACAGCGTTGTAGTTGTTCGCGTCGCGTCCAGTGTAGATGTGTTGTAGGCGTGGGGAGGGTTTGGCTGGCCAATGCGCCAATAGACGCCAATGGCTTGAAAAGCCGCTTCTGTGTGCATGATAGTATGAAGGCGCTGCAAGTCTCAGACGAGTAGAGATTTCACAGAGCTGCGATTAGGAAAATATTCCATTTATCTGATAATAAATGGACAGACCAGGAGCAGAAGCATTCGCGATCCACTTGTCACCAAGGGAGAGCAATTATTGGAAATAATGGGGAATACAACACCCAAACCACTAATAGGTAGGAGATGGCTTGGTTTGCCGTTGGATGATATGTCTTGCGACAGAAATTGGAAGCATTTTTGTATACTTTAACGTGGATAGAGTTGTTTAATGTATTGATTTCTTGTGCAAATATAACGCATGTATACAAGCTTCTGAACTATATTGGGATGACAGTGCGCGCTGCGTAGGAGTCAGAAGATGACGGGTGATGTTCAAGTTATTCAAAGACCCTGCAAATGTGTCATTGCTTAAAGCTGTCTAATTCATTAAGCATAACATCACCCTTTATGTTTTAATTTTTTTTCCCCTCTGGATGTTGAATGGCGTTTCATACAAAATTGTGAATAATTTGAAAGGAAACATGAATGTTGTTCACCTTCTTTTTATATATTTCTTATTGTCTGTATTTAAATGTTAAACAAATATGATTATGTTTGATAGTAACAGATTAATTATTTATTATTCTGTATTAAAGAGACCACAAGAGTTGTTGTGCAGAAGATTAGGATTCCACCATCCATGAGAAAAGCTGTTTTTTCTGCTGAATTCTATTATGTTCTACACTCTCCTCCATCACCTAGATTGAATGTACACAGAGTGTGCCTCAAGCATACCTTATGAACACACAGTTTCCATTTAAAGCCTAGATTTTTCCTACTGGATCAATGCAAGTTCAAATAATTGCTTTTAATTGCATCTAGATACCTAAAGTGAGCTTTATCTGTCTGTGGTTAAAGTATATGCTCAGTCAAAAGTCTGAGGTCACATTGACAAATTGGAAGATATTTTTATCTTGAAAAAAAAACCCCATAAAGCAGGGGTCTCCCACCCTACTCCTGGAAAGCTACTGTCCTTCAGATTTCAGCTCCAACCCCAATCAAACACACCTGAACCAGCTAATCAAGGTGTTCAGGGTTACTTGATAATTACAGACAGGTGTGTTGGAGCAGGGTTGGAACTGAAGTCTGCAGGTGGTAGCTCTCCAGGAGCAGAGTTTTGACCATTTTAAAAACAAAGGTAATTTTCTGAGGTTAATTGAATAACGAAATATTTCAGATTATAGTTCAATAATCAAATAAGAAAATTAGTTACATTGATCATGTGAAGTGCTTTATAAGACAAGATGGTCATTGTCAAACCAAATGTTAAGACATTCCAACATTTGTGTTAATTTTTCACTCATCTTGTTGTGCAGATAATATAATTTGTAATTAAAATGTTGTAGTAAATGAATAAAAAATAATTTTAATGAACGGTCTCAGAATTTTGCTGTAGGAAATTTTGATACTGACCTGACCATAAATGGGTTTAATGAGAAGTGTAATTGGCCGATCAGTAAAGTTAATCACATGGCACATAAGCAGCACACAAAAGCTCAGGGTGTGCATGTATATCAATAGGTTAAAAATTACTCACAATGTCTTTCAGTGGCATTGCTGGAGTTCTGCTGCTCATTGACCCCAAAAGAATATTCTTTGTTTCCATGTTCACAAATAAAGCTCTATCTGGTATCCATTATTTCTCATTGTGTGCTCAGTCCCCACCCTCTTGTAAGTTCTGCTTAGAGCTCTCGAACTCTGATACTGGAATGCTGAAGAACTTTTGCACCCCACACAACAATGAACTGTATGTTGACTATAAAATTGGTACATCTGTTGGTGAATGATTTACTTATAGTCAAACGTGAACTTGTGTCTTAAATATGATTGAATATATGGCTTGGCATGCCGTACAAAGCTGATTTCCAGTTTAACTCTGAAACGCAGCATGATTGGGTGTGTGGAACACAATGCTGGATCAGGTCATAGTACATTTTTATAACATTTTAGAAACACATGAATGTATTCATCTTAGAGGTTTCATCACTTTTTTTTCATTTTGGCAATTTTGGCAATATTAGATGCTGTTGCTTGACTGGCTGAATCATATTGGTGTTTGTGTACATATCTTAGAAAATGAAAGACAGAAAAATCAAGATTTAACTTTCAGCCATTTTACCCAGCATGGATCACTCATCTGTAAAATCTGAGGCCTGATTTGACTTTACCAGAGTTAGCATATAAAATATTTAAAACTTAAATCCAGAGTAACTTTTTGGCTTTTCAGTCCAAAAATTATTTGTATATTTATCTCACATAAGATTTATGAGATGGTGCAGTTGTAATCGAACTAATGTAAAGTTGTACAATTTGGCTTGAAAATAGAACAAGCTATGTACAACTATACACACACAAATTAGCCCATATGCCATTCTGTCATACTAATTTGTAGCAAGACATGGCTAATGTAGACATTCAGTTTTTACATTTTTTGAAACTTCATTCTTAACATTTATCACGTTTAGGTCGGAGCCAATAGTCTTGTGGCAAGCGCTTTGACATATAACTGCATCCTAGTTTGTGCTAATTTTTCGTATCCCGTTCCTCTCTATCTATCCATCTAGAGATAGTTAAGGTCAATGAATCAGCCATATATATATATATATATATATATATATGGCTGATTCATTGACCTAACATATCTCTTTGGCTGCACTGACAAACTGCAACATGAAATCCATGCTCAATGGAAAAACGTGTCTCCACCTACATTTTTATTTTTGACCTATAAAGAACATACAATTTACAGCAGTTTCCAGCTGAAATGACACTAGGCATTAGATTTAAGAATATACGTTTTCAGTGGATTTTCAAAAAGTTTGCATTGCCTGAGAAAACATGAAAGATGTGAGGCGAGCAGTTCTCAGACAGTTTTTCTTGTGCATAAAATCACACACTAGCAAACCAATGAGAACACAGAAAAATAATGATGATTCACAGTTAATAGAGTGTTGGCCCCAAAGCTGCTGGTGATCCACTCACTCCAACCTCTACATAACTGGTACAGATTTGAAGAAAATTACTTAAGGACAGTTACATATGTATTCCCAACATTTTCTTATGCAAGCTTTACGTTGCATCTCAGATGATAAGGGAGTTCATAGTAATGTTCATATTTAGCAAGTCAGTTTTGCCACATGGCTTGGGTAATGCATGCCATGATATGTACTAATTAGTGCTGTCAAACCATTAAAATGTTTAATCTAATTTTAATATAATATATGATGTTGATTAATCAAATTACTTGCAAACTAATCACACATGAATTTGGGCTGAGAAATTAGTCCCCAAAAGATTATTTAAAGTCAAAATTGTGTTAAATGAGAAAAGAATAGACGTTACAAAAGGTACAGTAGTTTTAAAAATAAGTATTTTGTTTCAACATAGAACTTACACACAAACATTTAAGACTACAGTGTGGCCATTACATTGTTTTTTGAAGCTGCATCTGAAGTGGCATTTAAATAGGATAGAATGGGGGAAGATATTTTTAGATTGTAACCTATTTAGATAAAAGATTAACGTGCCCAATGATAATGATGAATCAGACAAAGTGTATTTATAGGAAAAACATAGAAACATTTGCTAATATGGTTGTTTAAACACAAAATGTAAAATAATATATAGGTCAGTCATGAAACTCTAGATGGCGCAGGCTGACGGGTTGTTAATGTAACTGATGATAATCAGAGAGTTAAACAACTTGGCACAAGCTGATTAATTCATGCTGCATATGCAGCCAATGAGCTTACTGCCTTGCATTTATATGGCTGGCTAGCATTCCTTTGAGATTCCTGCACCGTGCTTTCAGAGTTTCTCTGAAACCATCCACCTTCTCCAGCTCCACCTGAATAGATCTGCTACGGGTTATTTTATGTGCAATTTGAGCGGCAGCATGTCTTAAATACTCACACCGTATTGCCATATGCATTGGCTGTAGTAAGTTCCTGTACTTGCTTGCAGCAGCAGCAATAATCTACAAATACAGTAATTACCAACAGCAGCAGCAATTCAGCAGCAGCATAACAGATCTATTCCGCTAAGACCAAATACATTAACAGTGTCATATCCATCACCATGCTAAAATCTTCAGAGAGTTGTCATGATTGAAGTAACATTTATATATTTTTAAAGGGGCATTCATGTAAATAATAAAATAAACTATTTTATTTAAAATTTTATTTAGACGATTTTATTAAATAAATGAATAACCAATTACAAAGCAGAAAGATTCATCTGAAAGGTAAAATTATTCTATGATTTATATACAAGCATAAGAATATTTACAGATTTAATTGTCCATATTTTCATTGAATATATGTCATAATAGCAACACTATGAATGCAAGTGTAATGATTTCACGAAGTTAAACTATAGGTTTTAATGAAAGCAAAGATGTCTGAAATAATTGATGGAAATGTTAAATAAACCCACAAATTACAATTAATATTAAATTTAGAAATAACAACACTAATAACAACATGCCACTTGGGGGCTTCTGTGTCAATTTATTCTTACTTGACAAATCTAAAAACATTAGCCGCGTTTCCACTGTTGGGACAAAAGTGGGCATGCTAGTGTTAGCACTTCCAGGGCTTTGATCGTGCCTCACCGGTGCTTCCTCAGGGCTAACGGCACAGGTTTTTTGGCCCTACGAAAACCTTGGGCCAAAGCGGGCAAGCTGGGGCTAGAGGAGTGGTTATGAAGAAAGGCAGAGTTTCTCCATGTCTGGAGATTTTGATGCTTTTGATGAGAATTTTCAATCCTGATAAATTAATTCATTATGATCAATGTATCACTTATTATTGTAAAACGTTGATGCTTTTGGATTTAAATCTTTTACAAAGCATGCAAACTTTTATCATGTTCGTTTTGTGATCGTGCTAGTTCCAGTGACTTATTTTTTGTTTTTTTTGTGTTAATTTTTTTTTGTTTGTGGAGTGATGGGGTTGCATGACATTGTTCCTGAGAGGCGTGTAAAAGGCGGGTTTTAGTGAAGCACAGCAGAGCTTCTCTGGCCCAGTGGCAGAAACGCAGCATGATTTTGGCCTCGGTGATTAGCCCCGGCCAGGTGAAACCAGCAGTTCAATTCCAGGCTGCAACAAAGTCACATTGTGCAGAGGACTCATCTCACAGAAGCAAGTGACTTTATGAATATGTTCAGCCCCCTCTCCCCGAAGCTTAGAATATTCGGTGTTGATCACTACCGAAGCTTCAAAGCTCAAAAAATGGTATTCGGACCAGCCTTAGTAACGAAACACACAGCAGTTTCGTTACTAACTCAGTCCACGTTTTTGGAAATACAGCTATGTGTTTCTTGGAATTTTCTTTGCCGAAATTGTGCAAAAACAGATAATACTTGACAACATTGTATTAAAAATGTAACACAATATTAACTAATTAATTAATTGAACTGTTGTATAAAATCAACATCACAATATCACATCGCACAGTCATCATGCATCATGTTTGTCAGCAACTGAATGCAATGTATTAACATGTTAAATCGACAGCCCTGCTAATATACAGGTGCTGGTCATATAATTAGAATATCATCAAAAAGTTGATTTATTTCACTAATTCCATTCAAAATGTGAAACTTGTATATTATATTCATTCATTACACACAGACTGATATATTTCAGATGTTTATTTCTTTTAATTTTGATGATTACAACTGACAACTAAGGAAAATCCCAAATTCATTATCTCAGAAAATTTTGTGAAAAGGTTCAATATTTAAGACACCTGGTGCCACACTAAAATCAGCTATTTAACTCAAAACACCTGCAAAGGCCTTTAAATGGTCTCTCAGTCTAGTTCTGTAGGGTACACAATCATAGGGAAGACTGTTGACTTGACAGTTGTCCAAATGACGACCATTGACACCTTGCACAAGGAGGGCCCGACACAAAAGGTCATTACAAAAGAGGCTGGCTGTTTACAGAGCTGTGTCCGAGCACATTAATAGAGAGGTGAAGGGAAGGAAAAGATGTGGTAGAAAAAAGTGTAAAGCAATAGGGATAACCGCACCCTGGATAGGATTGTGAAACAAAACCCATTAAAAAATGTGGGGGAGATTCACAAAGAGTGGACTGCAGCTGGAGTCAGTGCTTCAAGAACCACTACGCACAGATGTATGCAAGACATGGGTTTCAGCTGTCACATTCCTTGTGTCAAGCCACTCTTGAACAACAGACAGTGTCAGAAGCGTCTCAAGACAAAAAGGACTGGACTGCTGCTGAGTGGTCCAAAGTTTTGTTCTCTGATGAAAGTAAATTTTGCATTTCCTTTGGAAATCAGGGTCCCAGAGTCTGGAGGAAGAGAGGAGAGGCACACAGTCCATGTTGCTTGAGGTCCAGTGTAAAGTTTCCACAGTCAGTGATGGTTTGGGGTGCCATGTCATCTGCTGGTGTTGGTCTACTGTGTTTTCTGAGGTCCAAGGTCAACACAGCCATATACCAGGAAGTTTTAGAGCACTTCATACTTCCTGCTGCTGACCATCTTTATGGAGATGCAGATTTAATTTTCCAACAGGACTTGGCACCTGCACACAGTGCCAAAGCTACCAGTACCTGGTTTAAGGACCATGGTATCCCTGTTCTTAATTGGCCAGCAAACTCAAATGACCTTAACCCCATAGAAAATCGATGGGGTATTGTGAAGAGGAAGATGCGATAGGCTAGACCCAACAATGCAGAAGAGCTGAAGGCCACTATCAGAGCAACCTGGGCTCTCATAACACCTGGGCAGTGCCACAGACTGATTGACTCCATGCCACGCCACATTGCTGCAGTAATTCAGGCAAAAGGATCCCCAACTAAGTATTGAGTGCTGTACATGCTCATACTTTTCATGTTCATACTTTTCAGTTGGCCAAGATTTCTAAAAATCCTTTCTTTGTTTTGGTCTTAAGTAATATTCTAATTTTCTGAGATACTGAATTTGGGATTTTCCTTAGTTGTCAGTTATAATCATCAAAATTAAAAGAAATAAACATTTGGAATATATCAGTCTGTGTGTAATGAATGAATATAATATACAAGTTTCACTTTTTGAATGGAATTAGTGAAATCAACTTTTTGATGATATTCTAATTATATGACCAGCACCTGTATGTATCACAAAACCTGCTTCATATGTAGGGCTTTCCTGATGCATCAAACTTGCCCTGTAGCTCACCTGATACAGCATTACACTTGTGATGCAGAGCTTGAAACAGTAGTAGTCATTTTGAGCACAAAATGGCAAGTTTACTTGAGT
Source organism: Cyprinus carpio (assembly GCF_018340385.1). Taxonomy (NCBI): domain Eukaryota; kingdom Metazoa; phylum Chordata; class Actinopteri; order Cypriniformes; family Cyprinidae; genus Cyprinus; species Cyprinus carpio. The sequence goes on along the minus strand of NC_056610.1, from coordinate 4,065,538 downwards.
TTTTTTTTTTTTTGTCTTATGTTTGATTTTGTTAACAGGTTAGGTTTAGTATAGGGTTCAGTGTAGGTAGTACATTATTTTCAAACATAAGCATTAACCTTTAAGTGTCATTTGCTGGACGTTTAATTTACATGATAAATATAGCAACCAACATAATGTTGTCAGATTCACATTCATCTGTTTCGGATAAAACTGAATATATGCTTTTAGGGCCTCTCACAGATATTTCACTTTGAAAGTGTTATGAAATGTGCAAGAAAAAAAAATAATACTATAATTTTGAGGAAATGTAGGTAGAGGCATGTTTTTCCACTGAATGGGGAATAGGGATTGGCAATGTGGGATTTATTAATTTGGGGTATTATTTATGCAATTCAAATCATTATGAAGGTGTTTCACTCCTTTCATTTAAAAATAATCTATATCTCTGTCTTCAAATCTTTTGTCAATTCCAGTGTATGGCAGAAGGCTTGTGATATACAGTTTGTTTGTAACACTTATAGTATAGACAGAGCTATAGACTCATGTGTGTGTGTGTGTGTGTGATAGGAGATAGGAGTCAAGGGAATGGACAGTGGCATTGTCATTAGCCACAGCTCGGATTGGATAGTGTAGGCCTATATTTGGAAGCCACGAAAACCACGCTTTGCTTCACATGTGGCGTATATGGCTCTTATCTCTCCTAAGCCTATACACAAATCAGCAGAGAGCTCTTTTAATCACAGCCTGTGAGAAGGTGACTGTTGTATTTTATGACTCTGCCTTAGATCTGTTGATGAAAAACACTTCAAACCTGCCATTTTAGCCCATCCACAAACTGCAGTTTAATGCAGTTTATCGCAATGGAATGTAAAGTGGAAGGTGAGACTAAATGGAAAATAGTTATATACTTCTATATTTTTATCTGTATTCTGTCACACCCACAAAGTTGTTTATTTTCTGTATGTTGTGTATTTTTGCGACATCTTTTGTTAAATGCAGTGCTTATATTTTACTGAAAGACAATGAAAATCATAATCATAATGACAGTGTGCTGCATACATCCTCAATTTTCATGAAGAATTCCATTCCAATTCTAACTGTGACACACCCTCACGAAATACAGCAACTGATGCTACAAATGTTTCACTGGTTTGTTATATGGAAGTATTATGTCTTAAATGCATTTAGATATAATGCTTAACTTGGTAATTGTGGCATGGTACATTTCACTGTTTGTACATAGATTAGAGTTAATCAGTGCTTAAACAGTTAATAAAGTTAAATGCTTCTTCTGTACAACTACTACAATGAAATATATGTATGTAATGCATGTATGTGTGTGTAATATATATACACATACATACATACATACATACATACATATATATAGTATGCATAAAGGAAATATAAGGATATGCATAATTATCATGAAAATATATTGTTACCGTGCAAAAAAAACCTTTATGCTTCTAAAATGATCTTCATGTAAAACATAACTTCCTGTTCGTCTGATTTTAGTCTGAAATATAGGCTGCCCCAAACATTTATTTGAAAGAGTCATCAAATGTCATTATTGGGCACTGATTTAACTTAGATTAAGTATTTGATTTGCACTTTTAAAGTGCTATGTAAGACACATCCAGTTTTTGTTCTACTTTGATTCAAAAGTATGTGCAGTCATCATTATACACCTTAGTGCTGCTGTTTATATGCCATTGTTTCCTGGAATGGTGCCCTTGAGAGACGCCTATAGTGAAAACCAGTGCACTTATACATTTCACTACATGGACTTAACAACTATAGAATAAAGGTTATACAATGGGATCCAAAACTTTCATACCACTAATACAAATGATCTTATTTATTATAACATTGTCTTTTCAAACTATCATTTTGGTAATTTGACTGTAAAAGTTTAATTTAAAAAAAGGAATTAGAATTATGGAGTTTCTAAGTGATTTTTCAGAATCTGAAACTGAAACCATTTATTCTTAGGTTTAAAAAAAATCTTGCATTTTCAGTATAGTCTTTTAAAGTATTTATTTTTCTTTTTGAATTGTAAAATAGTATTTTATATATTTATTATTATTATCTATTTTATGTACTAGGTGTCTGATAAGAAATACATTTATACATCTATTTATATGCCATTTGTGTGTATTACATTACATGTATGTTGTGGCTTTTTAAATGTGTCTAATGTGCTCTAATGCTTTCATTCAAACAGACACCAGCCTGCAGCATCGCCAAGTGGCCAGTCGGCAGTACTGCACTGTTTCCAACAGTGGAGTGGAGCGTCGCACCTCTGCCCCTCCAATCAGTATTGGGTCTCCTCGTTTTCACCCTCACGCCAAAGGCAAAAATATCCGACTGGATGCACAACTGCGCCGGGCCACTCGGAAGAGCAGTTTCTGCAATGGCATCACCTTCAGCCAGCGTCCTTTGCGTTTGTATGAGAAGGTGCGGTTGTGCCTCTCAGGTGTCCACACAGGCTGGAGCGGAGCTCTACGTTTTGGTTTCACCAGCTTAGACCCTAGTGAGCTTGCCATAGGTGACATCCCCAAATATGCTTGCCCAGACCTAGTGACGCGGCCAGGATATTGGGCCAAAGCCCTGCCTGAGAGGCTGGCAATGCGGGACAATGTTGTGGCCTTCTGGGCTGACCGACACGGCCGGGTCTTCTACAGCATCAATGATGGCGAGCCCATCCTCTTCCACTGCGGTCTAAGTGTCGGCTGCCCAGTCTGGGCCATCATAGACATCTATGGAATCACTCAAGAAGTTACTTTACTGGGTAGGTGTTCAGATAATCTAACTCACTTCTGAAAATTCAGACATTCATCAATAATGTTGCTGAAAACATCGGCTGGTATGGTATTTTAGCTCTCAGTGGCAGGGGCGTGTCTACGTGGTGGCCAGGGGTGGCACCGGCCCCCCCTGAAATTTGGCTGGCCACCCCAGGTGCCCCCTCCCACCAGATGTCTTGAGATAGGCTTGTTTTTAGTAAATTTCTAACTGCATCTGGCAGTGGCGGATCCTGGTTTGTGCAGCTGCCTAGGGCGCTTTCTTCTCCTCTTTATACTTAATTTTTGGCGGCTTCTATAGCATGATATACAACAAATATCGAGTGTGCATAATGTTATGTGATCCATGTAATGCGCGGGGAAGAATCTCTCCACTCGCAAGCGGATTTCCTTCACTCACACAAAACTGGATGTGTGCTTTTAAATATACATTGTTCTTTTATGAATGGTCTCTGCTCTTGCTCAAATAATATGTGTGGGCCGAACGTTGTCTTCGCATCACTGAAGACTAGAAAAGTTTTTTTTTCTAATTCAGGTGAGGAGTAAGCTTAGCTATCTCACTAAATGGAAACAAGCTGACTATAGTCAGCCTTCTCTAGTTATTTATTTTATTAATAGCCTACTAATTTTAGTTAAGTGCTTAAATTATAAATAGCCTATGTATTTATTCATTTATTTTATTTAGTGCATTTGTATTTTTTTGTTTTTGTATGTAGTTTTGCAATAAAAGCGTATCAACCAGGTTCCAGAAATAATCACTGAGGGTGCTTCTGAAATTAGTGAGGGTGCTCTAGTCTTAAGGCACATTTTCAGATATTTTGTCCCATCTATTGCTATGGTTATCACTATGTAAATCACTGCTACTTCGAGAGTGAATCCCGCATAAATATGCAGAATTCATTCCCGAAACTTTGCAACGTGTGTGTCCGAAAAACAATGTTCTACATTTTAAATGAGAGTGCAAAGAGTGCTCATAACCACTAAAAAGCTGTCACTCCTTGTTTAGTGAGTGTATACACGATGTATTATAACCTACATAATGCCGCAAACCAACACCCACAAGCTCTGAAATGTGCCAGTCAAATGAGCCTCAACAGCCTTAGAATTAGAGGACTAAATACAAACCACATGTTCAGTATACTGGACATCAGTGTCTGTTCTTAGTTACAAAAAAAAATGTATCCGTGCTAGAAGTACATTTTATGCATATAAATACTGATGAGATCACAGATTTTATAACTAAACACTAACACTGAACATCCTAAATCTGAGAATGGGAGTCAGTAAACTGAACCAGCTTCTTGTTCTATCTTTCTTTTGCGCTCCATTTCTCCATTGCTGAATGACTTTGTTTGTTGGCAGAAAGATTTTTTGATCTGTGATGGGAAATCATTTATTTAATTAAATGTTACGTTTGTCTATGAACCATACTAAACCATCTTGACCATTGGTTCTTAATTTTTCTCAAGTGACAGACCATCTTAACATTAGAAGAAAATCATGGCCCACCATGCACCCCAAGTCTGGGGGAAATGACACGATACCTTAAAAAAAAAAATCACCCAAAGCATTAAAATTATATTTAGTTTATGCCCTATAACCTAAAACATCCAGTCCATAATTCTGATAGTTTCATTGTAAAAATTTGATTATATTTGGTAAATGAACTATAATGACACTTCCTATTAAGTTGGAGCATACACTTAATGTTAACACAGTCAGAACATTCATTGTTATTAATAGATTATTCAGTCAAATGATCTGGTATTTGGTGTTTTGTCTATAATAATTCTAATGGAATCAGTTTATTTGTTTTTGTTTTTTCAGTCAACCTGCAAACCACATAATGGACCACCAATGATTTGCACTACAGTTTGAGAATCATTGATTGATTTTTGGCTTGCCATTTGAACATTAGCCTAATTTTCAAATGATTTTATGCTCAAATCAATTTTGCAGTGGTTGTTCACAAACTTTTAAATATGACCCATACTGCAGCTTGATAAAAAGAAAAAAAGAAGTGTAAAAGAAGTGCATACTAAAAATAAGAATCTCAAATTAATATTTATTTTTGCTTAAACTTTGAATTTAAATGTTTATGCTAAAATATTCTTTGAATCTCACTATAAATCGTTGTCACCTTTATTTATATAGCGCTTTAAACAAAACATATTGTGTCAACATTAATTAGGAAAACAGTGTGTCAATAATACAAAATGGCAGTTACAGGCAGTTCATCAATGAATTCAGTGATGTCATCATGCAGCTCAGTTCAGTTTAAATAGTATCTGTGCAATCATTTGCAATCAAGTCAACGACATCGCTGTAAATGAAGTGTCCCCAACTAAGCAAGCCAGAGGTGACAGCGGCAAGGAAATAAAACTCCTTGGGAGAAACCAGGCTCAGTCGGGGGGCCAGTTCACCTCTGGCTAGACGAAACCAGCAGTTCAATTCCAGGCTGCAGCAAAGTCAGATTGTGCAGAGGACTAAACTGGTTCCTGTGGTCTTGTCCCGGTGGTAGTCTGAGACAAGGTCTTTACAGGGGATCTGTATCTGGGGCTCATCTAGTTGTCCTGGTCTCCGCTGACATTCAGGACTGTAGAGGTCCTTTCTAGGTGCTGATCCACCATCTGGGCTGGATACGTACTGGATCTGGGTGACTGCAGTGACCATCTGACCTGGATACAGACTGGATCTGGTGGCTACGGTGACCTCGGAATAAGAGAGAAACAGACTAATATTAGCGTAGATGCCATTCTTCTAACAATGTAACAAGTACATCGGGTGTTATGTGAAGTGTTCTAGTGAAGGACTATAATGTAACAAGAGCTTGTTCAAATACTGAGGTGCTAAACCATTCAGGGCTTTATAACTAATAAGCAAGATTTTAAAATCTGTACGATGTTTAATAGGGAGCCAGTGCAGTGTTGACAGAACCAGGCTAATATGATCATACTTCCTGGTTCTAGTAAGAATACTAGCTGCTGCATTTTGGACTAGCTGGAGTTTGTTTATTAAGTGTGCAGAACAACCACCCAATATAGCATTAGAATAATCTAACCTTGAGTCATAAACGCATGGATTTACATTTCTGCATTTGACATTGAGAGCATAGGTCGTAATTTAGATATATTTTTTGAGATGGAAAAATGCAGTTTTACAAATGCTAGAAACGTGGCTTTCTAAGGAAAGATTGCTATCAAATAGCACACCTAGGTTCCTAACAGATGACGAAGAATTGACAGAGCAGCCGTCAAGTCTTAGGCAGTGTTCTAGGTTATTACATGCAGAGCTTTTAGGTCCTATAATTAACACCTCTGTTTTTTCAGAATTTATCAGTAAGAAATTACTCATCATCCAGTTTTTTATATCGACTATGCATTCAGTTTTTCAAATTGGTATATTTCACCGGGCCGCGAAGAAATGTAGAGCTGAGTATCATCAGCATAACAGTGAAAGCTAACACCGTGTTTCCTGATGATATCTCCCAAGGGTAACATGAAAAGCGTGAAGAGTAACGGCCCTAGTACTGAGCCTTGTGTTACTCCATCCTGCACTTGTGATCGATATGATACCTCTTCATTCACTGCTACGAATTGATGGCGGTCATATAAGTATGATTTAAACCATGCTAATGCACTTCCATTAATGCCAACAAAGTTTTCTAGTTTATGCAAAAGAATGTTGTGGTCAGTAGTGTCGAGTGCAGTGCTAAGATCCAATGGCACTAATAGAGAGATACAACCACGATCAGATGATAAGAGCAGGTCATTTGTAACTCTAAGGAGAGCAGTCTCAGTACTATGATACATTCTAAATCCTGAGTGGAAATCCTCACAAATACCATTTTTCTCTAAGAAGGAATATAATTGTGAGGATACTACCTTTTCTAGTATCTTGGACAGAAAAGGGAGATTCAAGATTGGTCGGTAATTAACTAGTTCTTTGGGGTCAAGTTGTGTTTTTTTGATGAGAGGCTTAATAACAGCCAGTTTAAAGGTTTTGGAGACATATCCTATTGACAATGACGAAATAATAATAGTCAGAAGAGGATCTATGACTTCTGGAGAAGCACCTCTTTTAGGAGCCTAGATGGAATAGGGTCTAACATACATGTTGTTGGTTAAGATGATTTAACAAGTTTATACAATTCTTCTTCTCCTATAGTAGAGAATGAGTGGAACTGTTCCTCAGGGGATCTATAGTGCACTGTCTGATGCGATACTGTAACTGATGGCTGCATGGTTACAGTACATGGTTAAATTGAAGCAACACCTCCCCCTTTACCTTTTGGATGTGGCTCATGTTTATAACAGTAATCTTGGGGTGTAGACTCATTTAAAATAATGTAATCATCAGGTTTTAGCCAGGTTTCTGTCAAACAGAGCACATCAAGGTTATTATCAGTGATCATATCATTTACAAAAAGTGCTTTAATAGAAAGGGACCTGATATTCAATAAGCCAAGCTTTATAATTTGTTTATCCGTATTGCATCTGTTTTTTATTTGTTGAACCTCAATTAAATTGTTACTCTTAAATTGGTTTGGACGTTTTTTTTGTATTTTCTAGTTCGGGGAACAGACACAGACTCTATAGTGTGATATCTAGGTGAAAGAGTCTCTATGTGCTGAGAATTAACTGACTTCTGTGATGTGAGGCGGCTAGCAGATGGTCGGTTTAACCAGTCTGTCTGCTTCCTGACCTGGGCCCCAGTTAGTCAAGTACAAACTCTAAGACTATGTGCCATATTTCTAGAGAGAAGAGTGGCACCACCCCAGGAGGGATGAAGACCATCTCTTTTTTCTACAAGTCAGGTCTGCCCCAAAAGCTTGTCCAATTGTCTATGAAACCTATGTTATTCTGCGGGCACCACTTAGACATCCAGCCATTGAGTGACGACAGGCTGTATCTCATCACCACGGTAAGCAGGGAGGGGACCAGAGCATATTACAGTGTCTGACATCGTGCTTGCAAGTTCACACACCTCTTTAATGTTATTTTTAGTGATCTCCAACTGGCGAAGTCAAACATCATTAGTGCCGGCGTGAATAACAATCTTACTGTATTTACGTTTAGCATTAGCCAGCACTTTTAAATTTGCCAAGATGTCATGCGCCCTGGCTCCTGGTAAACATTGGACTATGGTGGCTGGTGTCTCTATTTTCACGTTCCGTACAATTGAATCGCCAATAACTAGAGCACTTTGATCAGGTTTCTCAGTGGGTGCGTCACTGAGTGGGGAAAAACCCATTTAATGTTTTGATTGGAACAGAAGAGCGGTATTTTGACCCCCGAATACGCTGCCTCACAATCACCCAGTCGCCTTGCTGCAGAGGCGCTGTTACCGGAACCAAACAATGTACAGGACTCCCTGAGCTAGTCACATCCAAAGCCGTATCTAGAAACCTTACATTCTTACTGTCCTGAATTAAAGTTTGGATGCATGTCTCTAATTCTAAAATCTTCTCTGTCAGCCTAACTAATTCCCAGCATTTATCACATGTGAATCCCTCGTCACCAACAGAGAAAGATAAACTATACATGTGGCAAGGGATGCAAATAACAATAGCAGGAGAAGCCAATACTCACCGTGATTGATGAATCATTCTTACCAGAGTTGTTTGATGAACTTGTGAAAAAAAAAAAAACAGAGCAAAAGAGAAGAGAGGAGAAAAGAAAACCGCAATAGGCACGAATGGAAACACTAATGACAAGCTAACGAATGCTAACGCGCTGCAGGTGCGCTGCACTCGCGGATTTAGAATAAAAGCGACAATCAAATTAATCAGATTAGATTGATAGATAATATCAGAAATATGGTCGGAATTAAGTTATATTTTATCACTTTAAATAAGAGAGAGTGATAGTAAGATTCTACAAGAAAACAAAGCTACACGGAGCAACGATCACAAACCAGCACCACGGCAAGCAGGAATTTTGTCTAAATCAACAAATATATTTTTATATACTATTCTTCTGTGTAATACCGTATGTCAAATATATGGGTAAATCAAGTGCCCAATTTCATTGAATGTCATTACATTGATGTACAAATCACATGAATTCCTGTTGACATTCAAATCTGGTCACACATTTGCTTATGTATTACATGAATGTGGGCCAGATGAGACTGCACTGCTTAAAACAAAGAACAGCCTATAGAACAGTTGTTCATTTTCAAGAGTCACAAAGGGGCTATGTTGAGTTCAGAATGTCTGTGAATGCAGTATTATTTGATCTGAGCTTCATATATGTTGATACATTTTAACTCATGTGAATACAGAGTATGTAACCATCCGACTGAATATGATGTATTCAGATCATGTGTGATATAAGAAATATCTTTTTTTTTTTTATCTAAACATCTGCTACTTCTGTAGAATAGATAGTCAGAAGGCAGAAATAATTATTTACATTGGTTGGATCCGAAAGTTGAAAAATGCTATTCGGAGGCAGGAAGGCAGTAAGTCATGTCAGAATTTAATGATTATGTGACATTCTGTCTGCTGAGATACCTTGATTTGATAAATTTTTGAAGGCAGCTCAGATGTATTCTTCGTCCTTTGCTGCCTGATATCCCACAATCCTGTGCATTCAATTCCATGAAAGTTGAGCTAAAAAATTAAAATAGTGTCAAAAAGTTGTGGCTGGTATTCAGTTTGTGTAAATGTAAGTTTTTAAACTTTTTTTTATTTTAACTTTTGTTGTCCTTTCTAGTGAGAAATTAGTATTGTAGTAATTACGTATTAGCATTAGGCTTAGGTTTTGTTGTAAATCTTTCAGTCTTTATTCTGCTTCTGAAGTCTAATCAGAACACTAGCTTAGCGCTTTACATATAATGTTTCCTCTAAAAGTAAAGGTGGTCATTTGTCCTACTGGGAGCTATTCATTCATCATACATTTGTCACACCATGGTCAATATCTGAGGAGTAAATGCTTTTGCTGAAGGCAAAACGAAACATGGCAGCTTCACAAACAAATAAAGAGTTCATTACAGCTCCTGTTAGGGGCAAATTGCAGATCCAGAGGTCGAAAAAAGTAAAAAAGGCATCGTAATTAGAGCAGAAAAAATTAAAGTGGTTATTATTTATAATGACTCACTGGTCTTCCTTTCCTCTCACAGAGAGCACATTTGCTGAGAGCGTGGGCACAAGCTGTCTGAGTAGTGCTCGACTTAGTGCCTGTCTTCCCCAGAGCAACCACGACTCTGCCAACTACAGCAACAACCAGCTAGAGAGCAACCAGGCAGCGGCAGCAAAATTTGCTACGCTACAGCTCAGCAACTACAACCAGCTCATCCCCTGCTGCTCCACCTCCTCTACACCCTCTTCATCCACCTCCTTCAATGTACAAAGGGCTGCCCGCGGGCTCCCCATGCCCCTTGACGCTGACTTGCATTTTCACCCAGTGCGAGGCCCTGACGTGGTTCTATCGAATGATCGCACTGTTGCATGTACACACTTCCTGGACAGCAGCAGGACGTTGATGTTCAGCGACAGGCCGGTCCGGGTGGGCGAGACGCTGTATGTGGAGGTGGGCCATCTGGGCTTGCCTTACTTTGGGGCTCTTCTCTTTGGTATGACCTCCTGTGATCCAGGTACCCTCAATGCTGGAGAGCTGCCAGCTGACCCAGAGGTGCTTCTGGACCGCAAGGAGTATTGGGTGGTCTACAGGGGTTTTCCTGTACCAGCAGCAGGCGATGTGCTCAGCTTTACCTTTCTGGCCAATGGGGAGGTGCATCATGGGGTCAACGGAGGGACACGCGGTCGTCTCCTGTGTGTCGACTCCTCTCAGGTTCTGTGGGCCTTCTTCACACTGCATGGAGCCGTGAACCGGCTCAGAATACTAGGTAGGATTTAATAAAATGTGATGATAAACGATGATATGTGAATTGAACAAATTGTTATTGCATGATGTGTATAGATGTTTTTTACACTACCAATTAAAGTTTGGAAACATCCATTCATTTTTGTTAACTTCATCATCAAAATTATGAATGAACACAAATAGAAGCATGAAAATTATATAGTAACCTAAATCATTCAAACAAATTGCTTTTATGTTTAAGCTGCTTCAGCAAGACAAAGAAGCTAGATTTCAGCTTTGCGCACACTGTACACGATATCCTGAAAAAACTAATTCAGTGTCCAAACGTTTGACTGGTGCTATCTGATCATTTTAAATTACTGTTAGGAAGGTCATTTACATATTACATTTAATTGGTTGTTTTCCTATTTTTAGTGGAACTTTAAAATGACCTTGGGTTACACTTTATTTTAAGGTGTCCTTGTTACAGTGTAATTATACATTTAAGTACTGATTAATATAAATTAACTACATGAACTAACTATATGGTGAGGGTTACGGATAGACCAATTATAGGTTTGTAAACATTCAGGATGCGCACGCATCATGGTTTCAGAAAACCCGGGAGAGATAGCCTTTAGAGATAGAGAATTACACAGATACGGTACAACATAGTTAGGTTTAAAAAGATAACAGATTATATACAGTACAGACCAAAAGTTTGGAAACATTACTATTTTTAATGTTTTTGAAAGAAGTTTCTTCTGCTCATCAAGCCTGCATTTATTTGATCAAAAATACTGAAAAAAAATGTAATATTGTGATATATTATTACAATTTAAAATAATTGTTTTTAAATTTATTATACTTATTATATCATTTATTTCTGTGATGCAAAGCTGAATTTTTAGGATCATTATCACATGATCCTTTAGAAATCATTCTAATATGATGATTCATTATCCAAGTTGGAAACAGTTCTGCTGCTTAATATTGTTTCAGAACATGTGATACTTTTTTAGGATACTTTGATGAATAAAAAGTAAAAAAAAGAAAAAAGAAGCTATGTTTTTAAAATATAAATATGTTGTAATAACAATATACACTACTGGTCAGTAATTTGGGGTCAGGAATTTTTTTTTCTTTCTTTTTTTTTAAATAAAATCAATACTTCTATTCAGCAATGATGTGTTAAATTGATAAAAAGTGATAGTAAAGAAAATATATTATTAGAATATATATTATTAGAATTTTTTTTTTATTTTGAATAAATGCAGTTCTTTTTAATCTTTTATTCATCAAATATATTAGACAGCAGAACTGTTTCCAACACTCATAATAAATCAGAATATTAGAATGATTTCTAAATGATCATGTGATAGACTGGATGTTACATGTGACACTGAAGGCTGGAGTAATGATGCTGAAAAATTCAGCTTTGCGTCACAGGAATAATTTTTTTTTTTTTTAAGTATATTCAAATAGAAAACTATTATTTTAAGTTGTAATAATATTTCACAATATTACTGTTTTTTTCTGTATTTTTGATCAAATAAATGCAGGCTTGATGAGCAGAACAAACTTCTTTCAAAAACATTAAAAATAGTAATGTTTACAAACTTTTGGTCTGTACTGTAGATAAGATATAATTTTCAAAATGTTCTCCGCATATTACAAGAGCTTTTCACGCAGCGATAAGCACTGTTATTCAATGAAATTAACGTAAGATAGTGGGATAGTATTACAGATGCGAAACAGGGATGACGTTTTTTTTGTGGGCAGAGCCTATCTGGTGGCAGAAAATTACGATTTTCAAGTGGGAGTCTATGGAACCATGGAATAAAAGAATAAAAAAAAAAGGTAAATTATATTTTATATTTCAAAATTCTGACTTCATATCTCACAATTCTAATAAGGAAAAACAACTCGTCATTCCCCTTTTCCCCCCTTCCCCTGGCTTTTTCCACCTCAGAATTGACACACTATTTTTGAGTTAAGTCGAGTTATAAAGTCAATTAGAATATAAACTTGCATTTGCGAAAAAAAACAAAAAACTCAGAATCGTGAGAATAAATAAATGTTAAGTAAAAATGGTAATAGGAAGGTTTAAATAATATTTCATGCTGTAATCATAGCAGTTTTCATCCATAATATGCCCATTTAAACGTCTGCATTTAGCTTCAAATGGCGTCTTTGACTACAGTATAAAAATTATTTGCATTCCGATCTTGACATCAAAAGGCACAAAAAATATATTTTTTCTCTTATTCCATGGATTTTACCCATTTTGCTCCACTTGTTCCCAGTGTTTTTCTCCAACCACTATGCACACAATGAGGCTTTTTATTACCATGTGTTCCAAAATAATTCCCCTTGAATCCGATTATGATTCAGAGCAGCATGGCCCATTGAAAAATATAGTAAAACAGGTTTTACTGTTCTAATTATTTTAATTCAAATGATTATATCAGATAAACTCCTAGCATAACATGTGTGAAAATTAAAACCTAAACCATTGGACAGCTGCAAAGATTTGCACGTCTTAATATCTCTGTATCAAAAACAGAATATGGCCAACATTTATTTAAGTCACAAGGCCATGCTATGTTGTGAGTATAGGGAGTGGCAAAAAAAAAAAAAAAAAACAACATGATCATGTCATAGCTGATGTTATATTGTGCTTTTTAGCACAACAGGAATGCTGTTTTGACCAATCAGCATTCAGGATCCAAATTGATAAAATGCAGCATAGCGTATGTATAATGTAGTTTATCTACACATTTTTTTATATTTTGTCGAAAATCATTGTCAGCTGAAGGTGACTGTCAGTAATTGTTGTAATAAAGGCACATGTCCATTTTGGTAAATGATGTTCTTTTTGTCAATGGAACTGTTCAGGCTAGCCCTCCCACCTCCCCATCAGTGTCTCAGGTTTCAACGCCTGATGACAGTGACTCTGATCTGGCTTTCACTGTCAACAGATCCTCATCAGCATCTGAATCCTCTCTAGGTGAGTCTCAACAAGCTCATTCATCAGCTTACATTCATTTCTGAACTACTGGAAAAAACAAAATGCTTATGCTTATACAGGGGCGCAGATGGGTTTTTTAAACGGGGGGGGGGGTTGGGGGCAAGTTGTCCAGCAGTCAGATTTTTTTTAGTCCAGAAAAATCACCAGCTCAGTCATAGACGATAGTACAGGTGCATCTCAAAAAATTAGAATATCATAGAAAAGGTTTTTATTTTTTGTAATTAAATTCAAAAATCAAACTTTCTTATATTCTAGATTCATTGCACACAAACTGAAATATTTCAAGAATTTTTTTTTTGTTTTAATTCTGATGGTTACGACTTACAGCTTAGGAAAATTAAAAATTCAGTATCTCAAAAAATTTGAATATTCCATTTTGAGCTTGATTAGTTTGATTAAAGCCAGAGTCAAGACATCAAGAGTCACCACACTCGGACGTCTTCAGGAAAAGGGCTACAGCGGTCACATTCCTAGAACCAAGCCCCTCCTGAACCATAAAAAATGTCAGAAGCATTTCACCTGGGGTAAGGAGAAAAAGAACTGGACTGTTGCTCAGTGGTCCACAGTCCTCTTTTCAGATGAAAGTAAGTTTTTCATTTAATTTGGAAATCAAGGTCTGGAGTCTGGAGGAAGACTGGAGAGGCACAGAATCCAAAGTCCAGTGTGAAGTTTCTGGAGTCAGAGATGATTTGTATGCCATTTCATCTGCTGGTGTTGGTTCATTGTGTTTTATCAAGTCCAAAGTCAGTGCAGCCATCTACCAGGAGATGATTTCATTTTGCAGCAGGACTTTAGCACCTGCCCACAGTGCCAAAACCACTTCCAAGTGGTTTGCTGACCATGATATTACTGTGCTTGATTGGCCAGCCAACTCAGCTGACCTGAACCTCGCAGAGAATCTATGGGGTATTGTGAAGAGGAAGATAAGTAACATCTGTCAAACAATACAGATGAGCTGAAGGCCACTATCAAAGAAACCTGGGCTTCAATAACGCCTCAGCAGTGCCACAGGCTTATCGCCTCCATGCCACGCCGCATTGAACCCCCAACCAAGTATTGAGTGCATAATTAAACCTACTTTGGAGATCTTGAACATTTCTGTTTTGTAAATCTTTTTTTGATTGGTCTTTGAGAAAATATTCAAATTTTTTGAGGTACTAAATTTTTAATTTTACTAAGCTGTAAGTCATAACCATCAGAATTAAAACTAAAAACTCTTAAAATATTTCAGTTTGTGTGCAATGAATCTAGAATATAAGAAAGGTTGCTTTTTTGAATTAAATTACAAAAAATAAAGAACTTTTCCATGACATTCAAATTTTTTGAGATGCACCTGTATATGATCACTATAGTTACCACTATAGGCACAATTGAGGCAGCTACCAGCTCCTCATAGGACCCCGTGGTCAGGAGTCATAGCACATACGCACACAGAGAACGTAAACGTCGGTGGCATCACCATCGTCATGTGTGTTTATTGACAACAGAACAGTGTGTAGTGAGAATGTGGGTAAAGTAATGGTTAGATTATTATTGTGCTTCAGCCTGCCCAGACCTGAATCTTTAGCACCAAAACAAACACATTAGCCTAAATAAGCCGACTAAATACACAATTACTGTAACTGTGAAAGGTTATGTAAGCTGGCTAAGTTACTTTTAAAACTTACCTTACAAAAACCAACCATAGCCTATGGTTTTACTATTGAAATGATTGATTATTTAATTAATAAATATATTTATTATATAAAAAAGCAAACAAAAAATGGTTACTGTAATCATTGACAAATTAACCATGGATTTACTACTCTAACCATAGTTTAACCATGGTATTTGTACAACTGTGGTTATACAAATGGTAATCAATACACCAAAAAAAACCTTGGTTAATTTTCATTTTGTTGGGGTAATTTTGTTTGCGTTGAGTATTTGCAGCTCATTTCTGTATTTCTTTGTGTTGTGAGTATTTGCAGCTTGTTTTTGTATTTCGTCATGTTGCGAGTATTTGCAGCAAGTGTGCTGTCAAACTGATGAAAATGTTTTTTTTTAATTTGCTGGTGCTTTTTCTATTTGAATGTGTTTTGTGAAGTTGCAGCATGTTGAGCTCTCTCGGCCACCGTGCCTCGCCCCTATATTGAAATCTTCGCCCCACACGTACAAACGCAATCATGGCAACGACGATCACTGAAACAAGTGAAGATGACACACAAGCATATTCAAACAAAAGCCAACATGGATAAGTTGTGTGAAACAAAGCAAAATCAACATTACTCAGCTATCAAAAAGAAACAAAGCAACCTCTGCATCCGATTCGAGCCCTTCCCAAACCTTGAGTTTCTCTCCACCGTTGGAAAGCTGCTCCGATATTTACTCCTACCTCTTGCCTGATTGTAAACCCTTATTTTTAATGTTTTGTTTGATATTTTCCTCTTTTTTTCCGCCATCTCTCTCAATCTGTAGTCTCTCAAAATTAGTCCAATATGCTAATTTAGATAAAATTATCCATTTAGCATCTGCTAAATGACTAAATGTAAATGTAATGTAATATGCGTCCTGTGCACTCAAATTGAGCGCTCTCTTTTCGCTATCAGGACAAGACACGCCCCCTTACTGCTGATTGGGTACTAGTGTGTTTTGGGACTCGATCAGACACTGTGGTCAAAAGCGTGTTTCAAAAATCGCTTAGTACACGTTTAAGGAGCGGCGGGCCATGTCGCCACTACTTAGACTAATGTAAATAGCGGAAACTCTGATTAATACTCTGTTTACCAATAGTGCCTTTCACTGAGACCGTAAGGGGGACACGCCTGTGCTTATATCATGAAATGATTAATTTACTGTAAGTCAGTCTAAAATTTTTTAATTCACCCTGTTTCTAATCTAAACGCATGTTACTGATCTCATTAGCCGTGTTTCCACTGTCGGGCCAAAATTGGGCTTGCTAGTGCTTTTTATTATATCATTTTTATTAACAAGAACGAGTTACCTGTATATAACAAACATTATACATGATATAAACAATTGTACACTAGAGGGTCTGTATACTAATACAGATGTATATAAAAATATTAAAGTGTTTACAAACTTTCACCATTTTAATTGCCTTTTGCTTCATAGAAAATCGTAAAGTATCAATATAATGCTCCATTTCCTTCCTAAAAGAAAAAAAAAACAAGTTTTTTTTACAGGGGAACTTATATTTGTGAATATGAAATTTTGCGTGTAAAAAAAAAATAAAATATAGATTTATCATGTAAATGTGACTGTGCTTTTCTCTACTATTCTCCAAGATACCAAATAACACATATTTCCAAAACAAAACAAAATGACAGTCAATATTTTGTACAATAAATCACAGACATTTTGCCAAAAAAAAAAAATCACAAAAGGGCATTGCCAAAACAAATGTACCACTGACACAAAAGTAGAAACTAAAATCAGTATCAGATTTAAATTTTACCAAATAATATTTGGTTGGGTAAATCCTGTGTATAATTCTAAATGATACTTCCTTTACCTTGTTTGTAATTAAATATTGATTAGGTATTTACCAAACCTTTTTCCAAACAATATTGTCTGTCAGGCGATTCCAATATGAATAAACATAATGCAAAAACATAATGTCTCATTGAAATAAAGCTCTTACAACACTGTTGTGTGAACTTATTATATTAGGCAGAGACCACTGTTTATTCTTGGCTGATGTTTAAATAACATACAAACTTCAGGAGAAATAGCCCCCAAAACTTTGGCATAGTCCCCTGGTGTTACAGGAATCATATAATGTGCCAAAAACTCACCATAAGTAAAAAGAAAACTATTTAAATTAAATAACTGATATGATATTTAAATTAAATAACTGAAATGAAACCATTATGAAACCAGAGCTTCAGAAAAAAGCAATTTGTTTATAGAATATGTCCTTGTTGTTCCATATATAGTATCTGAGGTGAAAAATTGTGCTTGTGGATTACAGACAATGACAAAAAGGCCTGATGGTGAAATTCAGCTAGTTTTTTATCAATATTATAATTACAGCTAAGAAAAAAATGTATACCACCAAATTTTGAGAGAATATGGGAGGGAATAAAACACCAAATGGAATTAGGTTCCCTTTCAAGGGAACTTCGAACTGCGTCCTCTAGGGGTCGCTATGGGGAACACCTCGTCGTGACCCGTGTCTGAAGCATACAAATGAAAAAACACCAACGAGTTGGCCGGCGACAGCCTCTGACGTCACTACCGGTGCGACTATAAAACAGGCACCGGGAAACACGTCATTCTCTTCTTCGTCTTCACTGACTGTTTTGTTTGAAGCGTGCATCTGAAAGAACCGGTAAGAGCGCTCTTTCTCTGTCTATCATGGCGACTACTAGCAAGCGTTTAGACATTTTGTTCATCCGTGTCGGCGTTATTTGACACCCGATGACACACACGATCTTTACGTGATTTGTTTGGGTAAAGAGCACGCACGCGATGTCTTTGAGGAGGCAATCTGCATGCATTGCGAGCATTTTTTCAAGGAAAAAGCTCCGCTCTCGTTCGTCTCTCTTTCCAAAAAAAAAAAGAGGCAGCCATCTGCTTCCCGCGGTTCAGGACCCGCCGCTGTTGAGGCACGGAGGAGAATGAGCTCGTGAGAATTTCAGGTGGATCTGTATGAATGGTTTAAAGAGGGACTTTCCCTTTCGCGCTCAAAATGGCGGCGGACGAGGAGAGAGCCTCGGGAGGATGATGTTATATCTTTAACACTTTCTGATACTGAGGTTAGTGCTCTGCTGGGTTTTTACCCAGGAAAAGCAGGAGATATTTGAGGATGGTGAAGAAGCTGAGGCTGAGCCTTCTCAATTCTCCTGCCCTGCGTATGTAGAGCTGTTGGAGTTTATGGATCGCGCCTCGATGAGCGTTATCTTTCCGACCATAGCCCTCCAGCTCAGGTGAGCCTTCCATTTATGCCTGATCTCCATACAGAGATCGAAAGGAAATGAAAGAGGCCGTTTTCTTCTCGCATCCATCGGTTTCAGCATAAGAGTTTTGCCGACATCGAGGCCGATGCGCGAAAACGGCTATGAGAGGATGCCCCCTGCAGAAAGAGCTTTCATTCTGCGGGGGAGACATCCTCTCTTAATCTCCCTCCTTGCCATCTAAGCCCCTTCAAGCAATGCATATTACTTAAATGGCAAGGCATACGCAGCAGCAGGTCAGGCTGTGGCTTTATTACAAAATAAATGCTTCAAGCATATCAGACTGATCTGCTAAGAGACCTGGATAGAGGCGAAGGCCTTTTTCCTGATCAGGTAGCCGAGCTGCGCCGCACCACAGGCCTCTCTCCGGGCTACCAAGCAGGCCGCCTCTGCCAAGCGCAGGACTATGGCGGCCATGGTGGGGGCGGAGAGACATCTGTGGATGAACCTGGCAGACATCGGGAAGAAAGAAAAGGCTTTCTTCTCGATGCTCAGGTTTCGCCTTCTGGACTTTTCGGTATTTCCGTTGAGACGGTGATCGAGAAGTTCGGGGAGACGAAGGCGCACTCCGCTGCTTTCAGATCCTTCGTTCCACGAAGGTCCAGGTCTGAGCCAGAACAACATAGGGGTCCTGGCCTGTCTCGATCTGAGGATCAAAGACGGGCACAGAAGGCTAGTGTCGCGACTCACGCTCCTCCCCCACCTGCGGGCAGGGTTAAGAGGAATTGTGAGTCACAAGGGGGTAAGCAGAACCTAAGGGATGTGATCCAGACGAGGCAGCGTTCTCGTCTGAGTCAGAGTGATACTGAGGTATCTATTCGTTCCCTTTAGGGATTTTTAACTTCTGCTTTTATCCTCCCCTTCCTAATTCCCCTGTAACCACCAGCTCTCCACCTGATCGAGGTTAGGTGGAAACCTCTAACGCATAACAGTCTCCTGTGCTGGACCTATAATGTTTTTGGCTGGTTCTATGTTCATAGCAACCACCTTACTGATGGTCCATACTAAAAGGAGGCGCCCCTTGAGCGGGGCTCCAGCGCAGGAGGGTGGGAGTATAAAAATAACCCTTTCTGTATATACTTATGTGTAAATTGCTGGTGGTTATGTGTCTACTAATAAACTCTGTGAGTTTCCTTTGCAGTGCTCAGTTACAGTGTTTACTAAACACTCGTCAGCACCAGCCATCCGGCTTCATGTTCCGGTATTAGGCGGCTGAGATCACAGGTTTCTGCGGGAGCCTCCTTGATCATCAGGCCTGGCACAGCACTGCAGGGAATTTCATGGATGTCCGGCCAGGTCACCCTGAGGGGTCTCCTGGCCGCTTAGGTGCTGTCGCATCCAGCGGGAAGTGAAGGTGGCAGTTACAGAAGTCTTCTTGTATATGCTGCCTCAGGTGATGCTCCCCTCGCTAGAGGTTTATAAAATTCGAGCTTGCCTCTCCCGTGCGGTTCAGCGCCTCTGCGATGCTTAGGAACCTTTAGGTACACACGCTAAGCTCTGTGTACTTTCTGAAAACCACATGGTGGTCAGTGTGCACGTGAACACTTTGCGCACTTTCTAAAAAATCAACGTATTGGTAAGTGTGCACGCAAGACTCTGCGCACTTTCTGAAATCCTGTATGGTAAGGGTTACGCGCTCCGCCTCGTTCCCTTTCTTGAGATGATTAGACCTTGGTTCCTTGGGTTCCATTCAGCCAGTGTGTATTTGTTTATACACTTCAAGCATCGCTTCCCTCAACATGAGGGGCTATTCGGGCGATTTTCGTGGTAGTTTAGCAGCGCTCCCCTTTTCCAAGAAGGGTCGCATATGAGCGTGCTACTCTGGATTCAGGAGTTCTCCTCTCATATGAGACTGAGTTCACTGTTTTTCCCAGAGCGCTCCAGCATTATTTCCACGGATCGAGTTGATGACTCTCAAACATACTTTTTTGAGATGCACCATTCCATCTATGAGCTGCTCTATCAGAGTGCCACGAGAGCCCTTCCTTAGAACAGTATTTGAAAATCCATGATATGGTAAGTGTGCACGTGAAGTCTTTGCACACTTTCTGAAATCCACACTGTGGTAAGTTCGCACGCTAGTACTCTGCGTTCTTTATAAAATCCTATATGGTGAGGGCTTCGCGCGGTTGCTTCATGCCCTTTCTTGAGCTGATAAAAGCCCCGTTCATCTTGGGCGCCACTCCACCCATGTATCCTCGGATACCTATCTAAACAGGGTGTTGCTACTGGAGATCTGTTGAGACAGCTCCTTCAGCAAGCTTTTGCGGAAGCAAGCTGTAGCCCCTGTGTGACAGGCTAGACTTAGTATAAAATGCTAGGTTCCTAGCTGTATCCCTTTAAAAGGAATCTTTTTCCTGATTCCAAGCCTTTAGCTCTACCACCGGGCCGAGGCCCTAACAATTAAGTTGGGTATGTAGCTTAGGCCTTTGGCCGTAAGGGGTATTGTCACAGACAGCCGTCTAAACGTCCCGGGGGCAACTCCCATTGAAATGGTAGAGTTGGTACTTAGTGTTCGCCATGATTTTGGCCTGCACTCCCCTCAGCATGGCGGAGTGGGTATACTGTTCCCCATAGCGACCCCTAGAGGACGCAGTTCGAAGTTCCCTTGAAAGGGAACGTCTCAGGTTACGAATGTAACCATGGTTCCCTGAGTAGGGAACGAGACACTGCGTCCTCTAGCTCCCTGCCATGCTTCGGACGCAAGCTTCAGACGAAGAAGTGAATGACGTGTTTCCCGGTGCCTGTTTTATAGTCGCACCGGTAGTGACGTCAGAGGCTGTCGCCGGCCAACTCGTTGGTGTTTTTTCATTTGTATGCTTCAGACACGGGTCACGACGAGGTGTTCCCCATAGCGAACCCTAGAGGACGCAGTGTCTCGTTCCCTACTCAGGGAACCATGGTTACATTCGTAACCTGAGACGATTTCTAACCATTTGTTTAAGCCAGTTAACCTTACATGTATTATTTAATTTAGCAAAGTCTAAAACATTTAGGCCACCATTTTCATATGAATTCATAATAACTGTCTTCTTTATGTCATTTTTCCAAATAAAGTCAATCAGTATTTTGTCAATTTCTTCTCAATTTTTTCTCAATTGCCACAGATATCTGATTCTCATTTTGAATAAAGAGTGTAGTGTCATCAACTAATTGTGTATTTTTTATCTCTTTATCAACAATAATAATACCTCACATTGGGCTTGATTTAAAATAAGAGGAAAGAAGCTGACTTACTAATAAAAAGAGGTGTGGAGATATTGGGCACCTCTGCCTAATTTCTTTAGAAATATAAAAGGGAAGTACCATTAAATAACTTTATAGAGCAGTTGCCATTTTTGCAAAGGGTTTTAATTGCTGTAAAAATAATTACCAAAATCAAAATTCATTAGAGTATCGAGGATGAATTGATGTTCTACAGAATCAAATGCTTTGCAAAAGTCTAAAAATAACATAAAACCATTATCATTAATCAGATCTGAATAGTCCAAAATGTCCAAAAGTAATTGTATATTATTTATGTGCCGATTTTTCATTTAAGGGTTTCATAACATGTTTCGCAAGCAAATTTTGATTACAACTCAAGACATCACAGAATCACATTCCGTAAAGTGTTATAAATGGTGTTTGTTAAAGCACTACTATAACTATTGTTCCTACAGGGTTATGGTGGCATCACATATAGTTATAACATTCAGAAGAACTATCTTGTACTCTATATGAATTTGCCCCCCCCCCCTACTGAAGCAGTTTTATCATTCCGTTTCATGTGTTATCTTTCAGTGACAGCTCCCAGCTCTCCTCTCAGTCCACCGGTCTCACCATCTCTTTCTGCATCTGACGCAGTCCTGGGCAGCAAGAGCAGTGAGTGCACAGTGTGCTTTGATCTGGAGGTGGACACTGTCATCTATACGTGTGGACACATGTGTTTGTGTAATGACTGTGGACTGAGGCTCAAGAGACAGATCAACGCTTGTTGTCCAATCTGTCGGAGACCTATAAAGGACGTCATAAAAACCTACAGACCATGAAGGGACTAAAACATTTTCTATCAAATGATTCAGTAAAAACCTTGGTAGCTGTGGTTTAATATCTGGACTAAACTTGTATTTAAGACTGTGTATGTAGCTTTGATTTATGTAGCATTAAGCTCTTGTCCATATTTCTCTCACCTCATACACCAACGGTCAAAAGTTTGGGATCAGTAAGACTTGTAATGTTTTTTTAAAGAAGTCTCTTATGCTCATCAAGGCTGCATTTATTTGATCGAAAATACAGAAATAAATAGTAATCTTGCAAAATGTTATTACAATATAAGCTAATGGTTTCCATTTTAAAATTCTTTAAAATATAATTTATTTCTGTGATGTAAAGCTGAATTTCCACCAGCCATTACTCCAGTATAAAGTGTCACATGATCCTTAAAGGGTTAGTTCACACAAAAATGAAAATTAGCCAGTCGGAGTTATATAAAAAATTGTCTTTGATCTTTCAAGCTGTTTAATGGCATTCATTGGGTGTTGCAGTGCTTCAGTCCAAAAGAAATTAAATAAAAAGTGCCAATCCATAAAAAAAGTGTCTCACACGGCTCTGAGGGGTAAACAAAGGCCTCTTGTAATGAATTGATGCGTTTTGTAGGAAAAATAGCCATATTTATGATGTAATAATCACTTTAATCTAGCTTGTGCTCACTGTTGTACACAGAAGCAGTTCTGGGCGGATGACGTATGAGGTCGGCTTTTTATCGGTAGTGTATATGACCTTGGACCACAAAACCAGTCATAAGAGAAATTTTTCGAAATTGAGATTAATACATCCTCTGAAAGCTGAATAAATAAGCTTTCCATTAAATGGTTTGTTAGAATAGGACAATATTTGGTCGAGATAGAACAATTTGAAAATCTGGAATCTGAGGGTACAAAAAAATCTAAATATTGAGAAAATTGCCTTTAAAGCTGTCTAAATGAACTCCTTAGCAATGCATATTACTAATCAAAAATTAAGTTTGGAAATATATTTACGGTAGGAAATTTACAAAATGTCTTCATGGAACATGATCTGTACAAAACTGGTTTTGTAGTCTAGGGTCACATTTGTTAAATGCAGATAATCTGAAGCTGGAGATGATTTATGGTTTGAGAATTAATCTCAGTTTTGATCAGATATTTCTAGTGCCTTTAACATTGTTTATTCCTTAAGCAGCATCTAATGAATTAGACAATCATATCTGAGATGTATTGTGTAAGTATGAATTAAGAAAGCATTCAGAGGGACCTCAGATGCGAAGGAAATAATGTTTTATTCTGTTTATAAGTGAATAATACACAGGGCTACAAACATGATTTTATAGGTTATTTTAAAGGAGTAAAAAGCTATTGTTTGGGATTGTAACGTGAAGAAAGATTTGCATTATGACAACTGAAGGGTTTGGAGATTTCTTGCACTTATAACTAGAGGTAAACTCAGCACTATAAACACATCTGTCCATCTGACTGAAGTGAATTCAGATGTGGATCTTGAAGACTGCATTTTAAGTAAAAATATTTTGTTTATATAATAGAGTGATGTGGTATTGTATTGTATTTCATGTTTCTTTTTCTGAAGATTTTTGTATGTTTTTGCTTTGAAATTTATGACTTGGAGAATGACATTTTCTTCATACCTTGATATTTTGTCCAATTAGCAGTATAAAATTAAACCATAAACAATAGATTTATTCTTTATCAGTAATAATTTTTCTTTCTGGACTATAAATGAAACAAAGGCTAAAAAAACTGTTGCATACTATTGCAAAATCACTGTAGAAATTGCCATCAATCCCATTTAAATTGAATTGGCAGTGGTTATAATGGGAGAAATTATGAACTATTTACTTAAATTAAAGTACTCATTTAATGGACCACATGCCAAATGTAACATGTTAAACAGCCACAGTTCTGAAGGTTGTGCACCAATATATTTGTTAATATAAATAATGGAGTTTTGATTTTCTTTTGCATTTCCTACAATGGGAAACTGGCAATTCCCTACAAAGGGAATTGGAGGGCCATTATCCTGCTGAGTTGATCACTAACCCTGACCAAAAACACTCTAACAAGATAATTATTTGAGTTATTACTTGCAAATTACAGACGAAGTCTGCAGGACATTGACCTTCCAGCATTGGAGTTGAAGAGCCTAATCCAGATCTCTTAGATATTAAACACATTTAGATGAATTATTTAGAATTTATTCTGACCATTTGCATAATCATTGTTGCCATTGTTACACTTCGAGAAATTAAAATATTCACATAGTATATACATAGATCAGTCACATCATACAATTTAACTTGCATGCAGTTTCATAAGTTTCCATCTGTTGCTTGAAATTGGTAACCGTAGTCAGGTAGGTAAAGCTTGAAAAACATTTGGCTTGTTGAGAAAGTGAATATTAACTGAAAGTCTCAGTAATATTTTTGTTTTGACATAAATTGAAAAAATAAATTACATTTTTAATTGCAAATTCGAAAAGTCTTGAGTGAGCTTATTAGGTATTTTATATAGAAGTCTACAATCTCTGACATTCGCATATGTCAGGACTTTCTTTCATTCTGATTCGTAAGCCATGATGGATATAGACCACTTATCCACTACTTTTTTTCCAGAAACACCCTTTGACTTTTAGTAACCACAGAGAGTCAGGACTCAGTTCATCTGCTCATTTTTGCTATATAGTGAATGGCACTAATAACAACAGTTCCTTTTCAGTCTGTTACGTTCAATGTTAAGTCAGAACAGACTGACGAATGGAGCCTCGATTGAAAGCCATGGTAAAAAAAAAAATGGTATGCTTGATACCTCGGTCTGTGGAATTTGCATTGCGAGCTCTGTTCCGCTGTGTGGGTATATAAGAAGCAGTGCAAGCAACTTGCATTCAAGCTTGCACTTCGGAGCTGAGCACATCTATCTGCTTGTGTCACCAGAGTGTTTTGCAGCAATGAGTCTTCAGTGGTGTTGGTGTGACAGTGAGATTCAGCGGGTCGTTGAAAAGTTTCCTGCTACTTCTCTCCAGCTCCTGCGTTTCCCTGAGCGCTTCAGCGCCTCTGAAAGAACTTATTTTCTCTAAAAGAGTACACAGGTTGTGTTTGCGTATTTTTAAAGATGTCATGCCGCCCGTGCGTTTCTGGGTGCGGTCGATATATGGTTCCTCGTGATGGCCACGATCGCTGTGTCATGTGTCTGGGCTTTCAGCACGCTGAGGCTGCATTTGTGGATGGTTCATGTTCTCATTGTGGGGACATGACCATCTTGGTGTTAAGATCGATACTTGATTACCTTAAACAGTATAGAGTCCCCTCTGCCACACCCCAATCTAGTTCCTCTTCCTGTAAGAGGGCTACTTTGGCTGGTGGCCAGGGTGACCTGAGGGTTACGGTGTGGGCTACCCCGACGAGACAGCCTCTTCGTGCCACACCACCCTCACAAACACTGCAGCCTGTGGAGATTCCGGTTGAGCCTGCTGGGCCATCTCACAATGATCCCAGCATCTCATTCGGGGCTCAGGAGGATGACCAAATGTTGATCGCCACATCACAAGGCGGGCTTGAGTCCTCGACAGATGAGGATTCGGCTGCGTTGCCTCTCTCTGGGGCACCAGCTTGCACGAGTCTGATCCCGAGCTGATGGCCATGGTTTCCTGGGCTGCTGAGAGAAGTGGGCTTGACGGGAATCCTCTACCCTGTCCCGAACGCTCTAGGCTAGATGATTGGTTTCTGGGGGTTGCACGCGCTGATCGGCAACATACCCCCCCCCCATCCCCGGTTCCTTTCTTCCCGGAGGTGCATCAGGAAGTTACCAGTTTGTGGAAGGCACCTTTAACTGCCTGAAACCGTTCTGGTACTACCTCTGCCTTCACCACCCTTGATGGCGGGGCAGCCATAGGGATACCCTCAGTGGAGTAGTCTGTTGCTCCTTGGGTCAGGTGATGTCCACTTTGGTAGTCCAGGAGCGCCACCTATGGCTGAACCTTGCAGACATGAAGGAGTCTGATTGGACTCAGCTCCTCAACTCCCTGGTCTCTCAGGCTGGCCTCTTCGGTGACGCGGTTGAGAGTTTTGCCCAGCAATTCTCTGCCCTCCAGAAGCAGTCTGAGGCCATGAATCATATTCGGCCCGGCGGCCCGCTGCTGCCTCCACACTGCCGCCGGCTCAGCCAACTCAGCCTGCTCGTCACAAAGGGGCGCCCTCCAGTGGTCTTCTCCACTCCCACTCAGCCACAGCAGCAGCCTCCACCCGGGTCCCAGCGAGGAGATGGACGCAGAAGGGTGGTGTCAGGCCAAGTGGTGTTCCTGAGACGGGTGACCCGGAGATGGGGAAGTCAGATCTTCAGGAGATGGTAGCAGGACCACTCCTTTCCCTGGAGGAGGGCCGGGGGAGAATCCTTTTTTTCCATTTTTGTTGTCTTTTTGTTCCGCCACTGGCCCCCCCTTCATTAAAAGAGCTGTTTCCTCTACCTCTGGGTCCCAAGAGGGCTGGGATGACAGTAGGCAACGTAATTCCTCGCTGCTCTTGTCCCCCTCTTCCTTTGCCAGTTTCCAGGCAGAACCGGCTCGAGAACGCATTGCCTCCTCACGCCCCCTTTTCCATGTCTCGGAATCAGACGAGTGCTTGCACTCCGCCCTCGCTAAGGGATGCTACGCTTCCCATGTCGGGGCCGTCTGTTCTGCCTCGCAGCCCCACTGTCGGTATTCAGGTTGGCCCCGTCTCCCCGCGTCTTTATGAAGTTCACGGAGGGAGCTCTAGCTCCTCTCGGGGAGCAAGGTGTCTATATCCTCAACTTCCTCGAGCACCTGTCTGGGTCTTCAGATCAACTGGGAAAAGAGCAAACTCTCCCCTGTGCAGAGGATGTCTTTTCTCGGTATGGAAATAGACTCAGTCTCCATGTTCGTGCAGCTTACGAGCGAGCGCACACAGTCAATGCTGAATTGCCTGAGTCAATTCAAAGGCAAGAGAGCGGTTCCACTGAAATTATTTCAGAGGCTCCTGGGGCATACAGCATTCGCATCCTCTTGTAGAGTCAGAAGCATCTGAGGTTGTTTCGTGCCGTTCACATCCTGGGCAGGCTCAAATGTGCAGCCGTCGAGCTCTCATGACAGCAGTCGCGCCCCGGGGAATGGAGATTCCATCCCAAGTCGGTTCAGTTGATTTGGGAACGCTTTGGAGACACTCAGGTAGACCTGTTTGCCTCTCCAGACAATTCCCACTGCCAGTTGTTTTACTCCCTGACCAAGAGCACCCTTGGCACAGACACTCTGGCACACAGCTGGCCACAGGGCTTGCTATGTGGCTGCCATTGCGGCTCACCATGATCCTGTGGATGGTAAGTCTCTTGGGAAACATGACCTGATCATCAAGTTCCTGAGGGGGCCAGGAGGCTCAATCCGCCTCTTCCTCAACAAGTTTCCTCTTGGGACCTTGCAGTTGTTTTATCTGCACTGCAGAGAGTTCCTTTCGCTTTCAGTGGAGCTAAAATTCTTATCATTAAAAACTGCTCTCCTGCCGGCTTTGGCTTTGGTTAAGAGGGTCAGGGACTTGCAGGCATTTTCAGTTGATTTGGCTAACTCTCACCTTATCTAGAGACCTCGGCCTGTATACGTGCTCAAATTTCCCACCACTCCTTTCAGATATCAGGTGGTGAACTTTCAAGCGCTGGCCCCAGGGGAGGCAGAGCCAGCCCTGGCGTTGCTCTATCCAGTATGTGCTCTCCACACTTACGTAGACAGAACTCAGTGTTTCAGGACCTCAGACCAGCTCTTTGTCTGTTATGGAGGCCAGCAGAAGGGAAAGACTGTCTCCAAGCAGAGGCTTTCTCACTGGATAATAGATGCTATTGTATTGGCTTATCAGGCTCAGAACCTGCCATGCCCCCTAGGGGTCTTCCTCCTGGGCGCTGGTGCATGGCACCTTGCTAACAGACATCTGTAGAGGTGCGGGCTGGGCAACACCTAACACATTTGTGAGATTCTATAATCTCCGTGTAGAGCCTGTGTCCTCCCGTATACTTGTTTTAAGATATGTTAAGTGGTTTTTTGTTTGGTGAAGTTAAAATGTTTGTTGAATTAAATTCTTTTCATTTCAATAAAAAGAGCTATTGGTTTTGAGCGAGAAAATAAAAGTTCTCCATTTATAATCCTGCAGTTTATTTTTTATACGTGTCTAAAGTCGGCGATAGTTCCTTACTCGCGTAAACATATTTTGATCTTGAGTGATTAGGCTTCGCATCACGTGTGGGAAGCACAACCAATAAGGCGGCTGCTTTTTGTACGACATGTAAACATGAGTCCAAGATGTCTGCACCCTTGTTGTCAATATCGAGTAGCGAAGAAGAGGCAATTATGGCCAGACCTCCTTCAAAACTCCGTAAAAAGGATTATAAACAATGCTATATGCATCTCACGTCCATAAAGAAAGAAGAAACAAAGGATTTTACACGCACACGGTGGGATACATTCAGAAATAGCGTCAAACGGTGGCTTGGTTTGCAGGGTGAGAATCAGAGAATAGCAGAAACATACAAATATTGTCTAGAAATCGAGTTTGAAAATGTTCCAGAAGACGCTGGGTTTCACTCCACTTGCTACAGGCATTTCATTGACAAAAAGCGCTTGGATGTGGCAGAGAAACGTGTCACACAGCGTCCTGAAGTTCAAGATGCTCACAAAGACCAGTCACTGTCATCGAGTCGTAGTACATCAATATCTGAATGTCCGACAAAGAAACTTAGGTCCAGGACGGGCCTGCCGGTAGCTTGTGCAGGTCCTGTGCTTCCTGCATTGTGCATCATTTGTAAGAAAACGGACAAGTACATTACTGTGGCAGGCAAAGGACCATCTTTCACAGGCAGAAACATTGTCAGCAGGTGGGTAAACAAACACAAGTTTGAGCTTTGAAGTTTGCTGTACACCATGGCTAAATTAAAATTACATAAGTTATTTTATGTTTACAGATTTGCATTTTGCATACAGCTACAGCCAAAACACTCAAAATTGCTTAGCAGTTAACAATTTTTACATAATGGTTTTTATTTACAAACTTGTTTCATTATATTTATTTATTTGTTAGTTGCTGTTGGTTGATGATGTTGAGGTGGACACTAGCATTCTTGTGCATATTCAGGACAAAGACTGTGTGTCTCTGCAGGTGCGATGGTTTTTATTTACAAACTGACAGTACACCAGGTTCTTGACAAAGTCTACTGCAACAGTTACTGAGACCTCAGAAGAACAGTTAGTTATTATATTGCATTATCAAATGATAATTAAAATTGTAGTACATTTCAAAAGTAAAGCATTGACCATCTACATAGTCTGCATATTTGTCTGTAAACAGCTCTTGGCACAGCAATTCAATATGATCAAATGTGTAGTGGACGGTAGAATAAACGAAAAATGTTTTATTACCAATTATTATATTTTATATTTAAAATAGAAGCCATTGTGAAATAGTTATTACACAGAGTAATATGTCTTCTGTTTTTTTTTCTGTGTTTTCTTTTCAGAAATGAGCCAACCTTCGATGCCAGCTACAAGATCTTCTGTGAGAGGATCATCCGCCATAGAATAATTGTAAACCAAGAGGTGCTGACAATGATGCAGCTAAGAAGGATCTTTTTAAATCTTGTGAAAAAACATGAAGATCTTGATGCTTCAAACTACAGGTAATTTAAATACCACAAGTTTCTTTTTAATACGCAACTTTGGAAAGAATGTTATGCAACATTTTTATTTTTTCTTTCAAAAATGTAATTTATAATAATGATAATCATAATCATTATATCACATGTTAAAGGTGATACACAGTGTATTTTAACTCTTTGTTTTCAGTGTAAATATATCTTTATTTATAACGTTGTGATCATCTTTTGTTGTATCTTGTTTAAGGCAGGATAAATTGAAGAGGAGGTTGAGCCATGATTTCCCCCAGCTGGTGTTTCACTCGCCCAACAGCCGCAACATCAGTGAGCTGGTTTTTGTTGAGACACTGTCTGCAAACAAGCTGATAGACAGGCTACCTCATCCATCAGGTACAGAAACAACAGAGTCAACTGAGGTAACTAGCCAAAGTGATGGTGAAAACACGACAAATACAACATCTGTTCCACAAAGACAAACCTCAGTGGCCTCTATCAATACTACAGAAGACACAAGGACACTTTATAGTGCAGCATTGATATTAAAGATGCTTCTATGAGACTCTCCCAGTATGACATGTCCATGGCTACCCACGTCTGATGATTTAAATGTGAGTGAAGCAAAATCTGTTGTGCCACTCGAACTGTATAATCTGATTTCCTGGATTATAGGTGCAACTGAGGAACCAACACTGGCCCATTATGTTGATATTCCAGATGATTTGAACCTAAAAGTGATATCTATTTGTCAAGACATTGTGTATCTGGCATCTAAGTGCCGTAGGCAGACACCTATATTATTGTTTATTTGTATATAAATTTGATATTTATTTGTTTAGTCATTGATTGTGTCACTTCTAAATAGACTAGGACATTGTGCATCATGGGACACAGTTGTCAGTCTAGACAGTAGCCTTGCCCAACTTCAGCTAGTAGAGGGCAGAGACAAAATACCAAAGGGATTCTCAAAGAAGGTTCCTACAATACTTGTGTGGGACAATATTGACTTTGGGGAGGAGACACTATCAGGTCGTGGAACTACTCATCACACAAATGGGATTATGCTGCAAAGTTCTGTAGTTGAACCTGTGTCAACAACAAACAGACAACCACTACAGAAGGGAGTTTCCTCATTCAAAGCACCCCCTTGCTATCGAACAGTACCATCAGTCTAAAAGACAAGGACCACAGAACTTGTTTCATCATGAAAGTATTCCATTACAGGTAGACACATACAAATTGAACACCATGTCTGCTGCACAAACTGAATTTGCATATGTTTTTTTAAAGTCCATAGATGCTGAAAGATGCACAATCCCAAGCTGGACAGGTTTCCATACATTGCTTAAAGGTGATTGCACTCTGCAAAAGTCAGCATTGTATTACCTTCCAGTCATTGAGGCTTAACCGACAGAGATGTCAACAGTAAACACAATTCTGAAGCGAAGTGTCCAAATTGCTGATCAGCTAGAACTGGACCATATAGTCTTAGTTTTTGACCAAGCTATATATGCCAAAGCTCAGCAAATCCGCTGGAAAGACAATGACTTTACTCAGCGTACAGTGATTAGACTAGGTGAATTTCACACATGCATGTCCTACCTGGGCATTCTAGGAAAAAGGTTTGGAGATGCAGGACTGCAAGACATACTCATTGAGTCCGAAGTTGTTGCCCCAGGATCCATCAGTGGAGTGATCAGTGGTCATCACTACAACCGCAGCATGAGGGCACACAAACTTCTGTATGAGAGTCTGCAACGCATCAGATTTCTCACCTTCTTAGACACTCTGCCACCAGAGGAGAAAAATGAGTGTATGGATGTCATCAGTGAAATCAAATGTGCATTCCAGGACAGAACCATGGATGTTTTGTGTGCAAATGAAAAATGTGAAAAAATGTGTTCAAAATATGTAGACTTTGTGAAAAGAAGAAGTGCAGAAAACCCAACGTTTGCCTTCTGGAGTTCGTACATCGACATGGTACAGATACTTCTTCTGTTTGTGAGAGCAACACGAGAATCGGACTGGCAGCTTCACCTGTCAACAGTACGCTTGATGATGCCATGGTTTTTTGCATACGGTCATGTAAATTATGCTAGGTATTTACCTTCATACTGGCTGGAAATGGTCAATTTGCCCCTCACACATCCTTCTTGCCACAGCGAACTCAGTGTTAAAGGCCAGTGGACTGTCCAGCGTCAAAGTGTCCATGGATTTGCCTCGATTGCTTGTGACCAGGCCATTGAGCAAACATGCAACAGAGATTCCAAGACAAAGGGTGGTTGGACAGGGATAACACAGAATCGAGCTGCAGTATATCGCTGGATATTGTCGCAACATGAAAGAGCAGCCATAGCAGGGCTGTGTTATGTAGTTGGATGTTGTTGTAATGATATAAGGAAACGTAAAGACCTTGACAGCACACGAATTCATGCCGATGAAAAGGCTGTGACCAGAATAATTTCCACTCTAGATTCCATGCTGAATCCTTTTGACACACACCAAGATGACATTGTGTGTCTCAGCTCTGGGACAGTCGGAGCTGAAGAAATCATGAGGGATTTGCTCACAGCTCTGGAAAAAGGAGAAAATGCTGTCAAAGAGTTTATGGACCAAAGACTGTTATCACAATCAGTTGATATATTTGCTCCCATCAAAATACAAAAACTAAAGACCTTCAGTGACCAAGCAAAGACAAAAAAGAAATCTGCAGCTGGCAAGGAAGTGATTCTGTGTGCCGACAAGAAGCTATTCTCCAGACTACTCATCATAGGTCAAAGTAGAAAGATAGACCTGCAGGAAATTCTGTCCTACTCCTTGGGAACTGTGTCATATCCTTTAGCCAGTGCTGATGGTTCACTTGCTAAAACAAATAAATCAGCTCTTTTGGATTTATTGGAAACCAAAGGTGGAGAATGTTTAGTTGACAAAGTTCCGGCAGATGGAGCTATTCTCTTCGATGGCATGGCGGTCATTCAAGCCATTCGATCCATACCAAGTACCTTTGGAGAGCTCGCCGAGACCATACTGCAGTACATAGTCAAGCTTGCTCTGAAGCATAACTGTACACGGATAGACTTTGTGATTGACCAATATCCAGAAATTAGTATTAAAAATCTAGAACGGTCACGTAGAGCTGGTGGTGGTACACAACTGGTGAAAATTTATGGACGGGATCAGAAGACACCAACACAATGGAAAAAGTTTCTATCAGATGGAACAAACAAAGAGGCACTGGCAGAATTTCTCTATGTTGTGTGGCAAGATGCTGATCTTACCACTGTGGGCAAGGACTTAAGCTTGTACATAGCACATGGAGACCTGTGTCACTGCGTGACCGTAATGCAGGGTTTACAGACTCTCAGTGCTGTTGAAGATCTGACATGTGATCATGAGGAATGTGACACCAGGTTGTTTTTACATGCACAACATGCTGCACATGAACATCAAACTGTAGTCATCAAGAGCCCTGATACTGACGTGGCAGTAATTGCTTTAAGTCTGCAGCCAGATTTACCATGTAGGTTGTATTTTTTCACGGGGGTTGGCAACAAAACAAGGATCATTGATTTAGCTAAGGTGTCATCAGCTCTTGGCACCACTGTGTGCTTGGCACTTATTGGGATCCATACCTTCTCAGGTTGTGACTCTACAAGTGCTTTTTATGGCAAAGGCAAAAGAAAGGCATTTTCTGTTGCTTGCGAGAAAGAGGAATACCTAAATGCATTTACAAATCTTGGTAGCAGTTTTAAGCTGGACCAGTCTATATTTTTGTTTATATTTTTGTATTGTAAATTTATGGTTCGTGATATTTTGCTGGGGAGTTTTAGAATAAAGTCCAGTATGGTGTTGTCTATGCAAAAATGCATTTAAAAAGTAGTGCCCAGGTGTGGGAACGAAAATCATTTTCTAGC
Organism: Cyprinus carpio; assembly: GCF_018340385.1. Taxonomy (NCBI): domain Eukaryota; kingdom Metazoa; phylum Chordata; class Actinopteri; order Cypriniformes; family Cyprinidae; genus Cyprinus; species Cyprinus carpio. The sequence goes on along the minus strand of NC_056610.1, from coordinate 4,031,372 downwards.
CACTTTTTCCGGGTTCACCTTATGGCCTATTGCCCCTTTGGGCCAGTAAACAGGACTTAATCGGTGTCAGTTCACTTGTTGCGCCATTCCACTCCATGGACTGGATGCGCGCGTTATTCTCCTCAGGTGAGTTCCACGGTTCAGAACCCTGGGTTCCTCCAGCACTGTTGTGTCGAGCACTTGCGTGGATGCCCTGTTGCTCAGCCCCTGTGTTAGACTAGGGGCCTCCATGTGTTGTGATTCTACTCTTGGGCAATCATACTTGTGTATTTCCACTGAAAAGACTTGAATGCAAGTTGCTCGCACTGCTCCTTATATACCCACACAGCGGGGCGGAGCTCACGGTGCAAATTCCGCAGACCAAGGTACCCAACGTACCATTGGCTTGTTTTGTTACCACTCGAAGGTGATTGGGCTCTCGGGTGTGACCCCATTTATCAGTCTGTTCTGACGTAATGTCTCGGTTCCCTCCTTCAGGGACAAGGGTTACATACGTAGCCTAGACATTATTAGCTGAATACATAAATGACAATAGATAAAGAAATAGAAATACTCACCGTAAATAAGCATCTGTTTTTATTTACAAATGTATGGATAGGCTGCCTCGTGCCTGTGCCCGAATGAAGTTCAAATAAATATTTTAAATCATTTAATCAAGTCTTTTAAATCCATTAATTAATAAAGGCTTTTTTTTTTTATTAAATATTTGTATTTAGGGTCAAAGCACCATATTATCCAGTTGGGTTATTAAAAGTCTGGACAGCAAGAAAAGAAAAATCATATTTTTTCAAATTTGATTGAAACATATGGAGGTGGTTCAAAATGCTATTCCAATAAGATCTTTACAGATGTGTCTCAGTCTAGATGCTCTGGCTGCTCAAATCAGATTTCAGATTGTATTTTGTGTCACTTTTAATGCGACAAACAACAATAACGTCAAAACCAGTGACCAAAATGCCAGACATATTCAGTATCCAAAGACTCTGTATCCAGATGTGACTACAGCTCAGAACATCACAATATATACCTGTCTCCTTCATCGCTGGGTTTTTCTTGAGCGACAGAAGAATTCTACACCACAACGTGACAGGCACTTATTTGGAGATTGAGATGATGTACCTCTATTTTTCCTGCATCTGTTTTGAAAGCCTCGTCACATATATGGGTATGCCTTCATCATAACCAAAGCAACCCATGCAGATAGGTTGGTTTTGTCTGGACACAAACATCTGATTTGATCACTCATAATTAATAGTGTGGACAGTCTGCCTGAAAATAAATCTGATTTGCCTGCAGCCTGAGCCTTGGTTTTCTTATTTTTAGGGGCCAATCAAAAATGGTGCATAGACACTGTGCATAGCTATCTATTTTATCTGTTAGTTTTCTTCTTCTTGAGTCTATGGAAGAACTTTCCTCTTGCAGGAAAGACGCAACAGACTACAAACCATTTTGAAAGACTACAAACTGACTAAAAATATGGCACAGGAAACACTTCAACATAAAAGTCCAACACAGAACATGTGACACTCTTTTTATTTTTATCATTTATTGATTTATGCAAGGCCTTTATAACACATTTGTACGGAGCCCTGCACATGACATGCAAGAAAAAAAAAAAATTGTGCGCACGATTTACTAATTCGTTCCCTCAATGTACTAAAACGTGCACACGATTACTATTGAGTTCCCTCGATTTACTATTGCGTTCCCTGGATTTGCTAAATCGTGTGCACGATTTAGCAAATCAAGGGAACGAATTAGTAAATTGTGCGCACAATTTATAAATCGAGTGAACTCAATAGTAATCATGTGCACGTTTTAGCAAATCGAGGTAACGAATTAGTAAATAGTGCACACGATTTAGCCTACTATTTTTTTACTGCATGCCATGTGCGGGGCTCCGTACATTTGTGTGAAATGTTGTGCTTGATTATGAAGTCCTGTGCTTAAACTTTAAAGTCCAATGTTTTGTAGAACTTAAACTAAAATCCTTTATTATATAAACCATGTAATATTGTTTTGCATTATAATTTGTACAGTGTTTCCTTAAAATGTTTCCTCAAAAAGATAATCATAATACTATACCTACAGATGGTAGACAACCAAAATGGTTAATGCAAATCAGTCGCGTGTTAAAATCATTCGCGAAACTACCGCCAGGTGGCGCAAAGGGACGGGTTGCGAACTGAATGTAATTGTAAAATGAAAGGAAGACGTTAAACAACAATAACATTATAATATACATTATAACATCCTTAAAAGCCATTAAAAATAGGATAGTCTTAGGCTACAGTCTACTCATCAAAAAATAAAAAATAAACCTTTACACAAAGGCTCTTATGCATGCTATTGTTTTTAAACAGTCATTTTATCTATATATATATACTTATACCAAGAATGAACCGAAATGAAAACATTTTAATCCGTATATACGGATTAAAATGTTTTCATTTCGGTTCATTCTTGGTTTAAAAATAATAATAATAATAAAAATCTTCAGCTTCCATTTGCAGAGCGAAATGAGAACGGTCCATCATTTACAAATAATTCTTATTAACTCTGTTATTATTCTTGATTTTTTAAACTGCTAACACTTTGCATTTTTGAATTATGCCTTTACTGTGTGACCAATAATTGTGAATTGTGTCTTTGATCGCGCTGGTGCCTCACGCGCACATATTCATTGGAAACAGCAGTCGTTCACCGAGCCATGCCAGCAGCGGGCCACTTTGGCATAATTTTGCTAATTATATATATTTTTTTTAGTCGATACTGAAACACGTGTGAAATCCAAAGCCTATTTTACCTAATGAATAAGAGTTTAGCTTCAAATGGGCAACATGTTTGGATTTGTCCCGAATGAGAGAGATAAGCCCAACATAATGTATCGTTTTATATTATTTTTAATGATTACTATTTTTGTTGTTGTTTATAAGCCTATATTATTATATAGCCTGCTGCAATTATATTTATCCATTAGAATTATATATTTGTAATTCTTGTTCTGTTCTGATATTTTTTTTAAATTTAAAGGATTTGTTGTAAAGTGAAGGGAACTAAAAATGTCCTGTTGGTACATTAGCCTATAGCATTATTAGGCCTGCCGTTATTATTTCTGAATGTAATAAAATGCAACTCTCACAAATGTAATTAATTTTTTAGCGGGTTTTCGTGTATGTTTTTATCCAGCTTTATTTTTCCATTGCATCTAAAAATGACTTTGTGCATCACATTCACTTCGTGAACAAACAAATATAACTTCAGATCTGCCTCCTGCGTTGCTCAGGTGTGGACGATTTCAAAATGTTTGATATAAAGGTTGCTGTCACATTTTATACAGGAATTGTTCATTTAAAAAAAAAAAAATCAAATTATATTGTTAGTTTTATGCTAACATGCACGCAAGTCTTCGGATACTATATAAGATACAAGTTAATTTAGGCTAGCATGCACTGTGACATTTTACCGTTTCAACTTATAAACTCCTTGAGATTTTAAAGTCAGTTTAATAGTATTGAAATTCAAGTTGAATCTCGAAAAAAAAATTTTTTTTAATTAAATTATTTCTATGAATTAATAAGTTAGCATGACTTTTTCATCATAGCATTTTTTTTACGAGCTGTATTGGTTTTCTGAAACCAAGCACCCACTTGCTTAAATTATTTCTATGAATTAATAAGTTAGCATGACCCTACAACCTACAAATAAGGGCTAATAGAGGTTCTTTCTTTAATTATTTATTTATAATGTTTATTCTTGAAGAAAATAAGTATTTATTCTTTAATAAAATAAGGGATCCAAATATTTGTAATGTACAATAATATAGGCCTATATCTGCCTGCAGTTAAAAAGTTATATTAGTTTTGATTCATCCATTTATGTTACAATTAGCCTATTCTAAAAATAAAAATAAATAATGTCATAAAAAATGCCATCGGTCTGAATAAATTTTACCATAATAGAATTGGGGTAGTAATTTAGGAGGTTAAAATACAGTGAAATTACAAATGGCATGGGGATTTTAAAGCATGACAACTGAAGGTCTATGAAACATCTGATGCATTTTTTAAACAATGGCACTTAAAGTTTTCAACTGAAATATTACTATTTCAACCATATAGCCTGTGAATAAATAAATAAAATGCATACTTTTCAGTGAAAGAACACTGAGAGTGTAGGTTGCTTCTGGTGTTTGGATTTGTACTTCAATATAATGAGCTCCGAGTTTAAGGATAGCCTACACTAGTTGTATTTTTTTTTACTCTCTATTTAACAGCATTAACTTACAATGAAATACGTCTTCCTTCAGGCAGACTGAATGTTTTCCTGCCTTGCTAAATGTTGGGTTAGTTTGCGCGAGTCCCACGCTCTGTGAAGCGGGAGCAGCTTACGGAGGATTCTGCCTGGTCTTAAAGCCTTCCGCAAACGCCTACGTTCACAAATAACAATGATTTTGGCAAAAATAATGATTAATTATCAATTGATAATTTGTTATTATTTTGGTCTAGTGAAAATAATAATATGGGCTGCTGTGAGTGCAGGCATGTTTCAACCCAGTAACATGACAACACACCGTTCCTCACAGCAGAGTCGGCGTCAGAGCAGATCTACTGGAGGGGCATTGGATCATCGGCGGGGGGGCACTGTCGTTTGATAAATATTTTTTTGACGCATTGGCAACATCATAGTAGCATGGAAATCCAGACCTAAATCTGAAAGATCTATATAGAATCTATATAGGTTTTTTATCTAAAAGAGGAACAGAAGAGACAGCGCTGAAATTTGCTGTTTGCGGACCGATATACGGCTCCAATGATCTAAATAGAATGACATTCTACCCTAGAATGTTAGCTCCAATGATCTATCTATATAGAATGTTACTATATATATAATAGTAGTAATATTTTTATAGTAATATTTTTTTTTTTTTTTTTTTACCTGTCTTGATTCCTAATACACAAAAGATGACGATTGTTAGGTTAAACGTTCAGAATACGATTCCATATAAGGTTAGTATAGCCTAGTTCAGCACGTCAGCAAAATGTAACCTATTCTCATTTCTACGAGTTTCAGTAGCCTACAATTTTGGGAAAATGTACATTTTTGGGAAACGCGCGAGGAATTGCGGCTAAAGTTCATAACCTTGCATGTAGAGAGCGCTTTTAAGAGCTAAGACAGGATAGGCTACATCGATATCGGGAAACCCGGCCCAGAACAGATAGCCTAAACAACAGAACAGGACAGAAAATAATAATATAAATATAATATAGGCTAAATAAAAAAAACATAAAATAGGCCTTCAATGAATAGCTATATATTTTTATACTTAAATAATTAACAAATTACGACGACAAAAAAAAAAAAAAAAAAAAAAAAAAAAAAAAAAAACACTGAATCAGTTTTGAAGCTTTGAAAAACCGGCAAAAAAAGTCCCCATCAGACAAAGTTTTTTCGTATAGATGTTTCTGAAAACTTAAGGCTTTTTTCTTCATAAAACGAGTTGGACATCATCATACAAATGTCTGCGTATGGACCAATTAAATCAGAAGACTAAAATTCGCCTGCAGAGAAGGATGTCAGAACAATAATGAGCCACTCACACAAGGTATAAGGTTTAACTGATTTTTTAGTTTTTGATTTGCGTAGAATGCAAATTTTGTAGAACTTGAGAAATAGATAAAAGATAAAATAAAATACAGGAAATGGAAAAAATAAAATACAGAAAATACAAAGTGTGCTTCAACAAATAAAATAATTTCTTTAAACACCGTTTTTTCTTAGGGTTTCAAGGACTTTAAATACTCTAAAGGACTCATTTTCTAAACAAAATAAATAAAGGACAAAAATAAATGTATATTCTGCTATTACTTTATGCTAATACTTGTTTTTAACCTGGGTTACACTCCTCGCAGCAGTTTATGCACGCACCAAGCAGAAATGACATAAGCCCATATATCTTTACAGACAGCCAAGTATAAAACACAAATGCAGTTAGAACCCACAAAACATTCATCAACAATTCACCTGCTTTTTTTAAATTAGCTGCTAACAACTGTCTATAATATAGACGGACAAACTGTTCTTCAACTTGAAATGGATTTTGCGCGCGCGCTGCAAATCAAATGTAAACAAGTTTACTCGGCGACCAATAAGCATTCACCATGACGAAGCCTAGTAACGTGCCATGAACAACAAAAATTATGCATTTTCCCCATTCTTTTTATTTTATTTTATTTAAGTTACAGTTTGAACATTTAATATTAAAATAATAACTAAAAGGGATTTTTTTTTTTGGGCCACGCCATGGCCTGTAGGAGGGGCATCAATGACCGCTAGGGGGGGCACGGCCCTCGAATGCCCCACCACAGCGCCGGCACTACAGCCAAAAAACAGACCGAGTTCAGTTCAGTTGGAGGGGGCTGGGGTAGTTCTGTATGGCTTGTGGGGGTCGAGATAAAGGTGTGAATCTCTTGCTCTTTCATATGGACAGTCTTATGAGGGTTTCAAACTTGCAGAACAGGTTTTAGGACAACTTTAAAGAAAGGTTTGATCACTTCAAATCCTGATTGATGTATAGCGCAATAAAGTTTATTAGTTATTATAACTTAATTTCAGAGGAAGTTGCCTTAACTTAAAAAAAAAAAAAAAAAAAAATACTGTTGCATTAGGGCTGGGCGATAGGCATATGGCCTAAAAAAAATCCCCAATTTTTTTCACAAATAAATTCGATTTACAATTTAAATCGATTTTTTTTGCCTCCCTACTTAAAATCAATATTCAAATAACAAAGAAATTGTTCAAAACAAGTTTTAATATAAAAATATATTATTTTTTAATACTAGCCCATCATGCCATCCACTCGGCGTTAAGAGCTGTTCAGATTAAAACTGCCAGCTCCGCAGTGAGTCAGTGTCATGGACGGAGGACAGACCAAATGTAGACCTAAATCAGTTTTCTAGTCTATATTTTCATCTCGTTATGCCGCTGGTTTAGGTTATGTATTTATTTTTATTTCTTATATCAATTATTTGTAAATATAGCAGACACTGTTTAACCGTGTCTACACCGGACGGCCTTGTTCATATAGGGCGAAACATTTCTCTCACTCGGCAGTACAGTAGGCCTATGTGAGCGGAGTGGAGCAGCAACAATTTCCCTCCGCGCTCCGAGCATTTAATAATCACTCGCTCCGCGGTTCATTGATACCAGAAACACTGCTCCGCCTTCACTCCGTGGCTAAAGTTGAAATGTTATGTTCATAATAGCTTATAAAAATAAAAAAATAAAATAATATATAAATAAAATTAAATGAGTAAATTAAATTACAGGAGACTATTGTGTGCAAACTTTTTGTCCTACCAAACGCCAAACTAATAAAATTGTCAGCATTAAAAGGTATAATTGCTGCTTTCTGCTGTGCAAATTTTGTTTGTGATGAAAATAACAGTCTAAATTTTCGTCAGTTATTTTATCTACAGATCGATGCATTTGTTACAGATTTTGCTCATTCAAAATCAGATACAGATGAAGTAGCCTACTGTAAGATTACATTTGTTTGAATGCATTATTGCGACAGCGATTACGTGTGAATGTGCTGTATCTCTTTAAATCATGCTTTAACCCGAAAATAATCAGTAAAAGGAAGACAAATTCCTTGAGAACTAGCCTGTAACATCCCGCTCGACTATTGCCGTCATTATAGTCTTCTGATCGGAGAGATTATATCAAGATATAGCTAAATATGTTTATCATGTGAATTCTTGCTAAATATGCAGTTATATTACGGGCTGTTGGCATGAATTGTATTCGTGATGGAGCGGTGCTGGAGCGAGTGAAAACCACGACGCTCTTGACTTTTAAAAAATCCGCTCCTCTTCAGTCAGAATCACTCCGCTCCGCTCATACTCTGCTCGACAGCGTGTCTCAAACGCGTGGGGAGGGTTGAGCCCAATCATTCTCAAAACATAAAATATTTATTTTATTTCAATTTTCGTTTTTTTGTGTTTCAGAGGAAAAATCAGTAAGGCATCTCTCCATTACAGACCGTTCTGAAGGAAGACTTTATGCAAACGCGTATAAAATTCTTTAAAAACTTTAACAGAGATGTCTAGATGGTATTTAATATGTCTGCTTCCCACGTAAGATTTTTTCTAGTTACTAGTCGTTCATTTGTCATTATTTCAACTAATCGCAAGTTTATATTAAATTTACAAGTATAATCCAGCCTTAATATATATTCCACGCTCAAGAACATGCATTAAGTTCGTCACAAAGCACAGGCAGAAGTAGCCTAATAATTATGAAAAAGGAGACATTTTAATTATTTATTAATAAACAAATGTTATCTTGTCGGCTGCAAGATGAAATTCACAGTGCTGACTCTCTCCACATGGACGCGCCTTTAAACAGAAATACAACCTTCACAGATTACATAATGCTTTCGTTTTGAATTGATTCGTTTGAAAGACATTTCAAGCTTTCTGTAGATATATTTCTCATGTATGTGAGACTCCACAATTTTCAGTTATTTCATTATTAGGAAAAAAATTACGTGATCGAGAGGGCGCCTCCCTGTCATGCATTAATAATTTTTGCACAAACACTTGAATATGAATAATAATTTACATTTTGCATATGCATTACAACGTAAATAATTTTTTACATGCAATTATCCAAAATAAAACCCAAACAAGATTTGTAATGAAGATAAAATATGTAGACAAATAAGAATAAATGCTGCGTGCACTCAGCATCATGCAGAGCAAATCTTGCACTGATATTTCACGGAATATTATACAAACCTGCATTTAAATGCGGCTGCAATTTATTTATTTATTTTATTTATTTATTTTTACTTTACTTAAATTATATGAAAGCAAGCAAAGAAGACTCCATTTAAAATCACTGAAGTTGTCAATTAGTGAAGCTCTTTTTTTTTTTTTTTTTTTTTTTTTTTTTACATCGTGTGCACTTTGTTGATAAGTGAGGACGTTTTATTAATCCATCCATTCTTTAGAGTTGCAATGATTTAGTTAAATCGTGCAGGTTTAATTTATTCGTTTCTTGTTTTAATTAGGCCTAAATAATGGGAGCGAAATTATACAGTGCCCTACGTTTTACTGAAATAAAGAAAATAATTTATAAAACACGCAAGCCTAGCTCACAATAGGCTATCACTTTTAATGCTCCGATGCAAAGTAAACCACATTTTCTTTTTAATAATATAACACATAATTCATATGATATAAATAATACTGCACACTTTTTAAATGTGTCTAATCTAAAATATGGTGTAGAGAAAAAATATAAGCACAGGCTCATAGGCTTGACATTTATCCTGCTTGAATTCGTTCTAAGAAACGCACATATCTTCATAAGGACTAAACTTTCATCTGTGAATATTAATTATTTTTCTTTCATTTTCCCCGACTGCAATCAAATATAACACTTCGGTGAGGCAAAGCTGACGTCTATTTGCGAAAATGTGCTTTGATGCGCTTGTTTGAAAACCTGTGATTAAAGCGCCACTCAGCGGTCAAAAGCTGCAAATGCACTTTGCAGACGCCGCGGCGGCGGTACGAGCGGCGGTAGAAACGACGTTTTGGATGTCCACCTACTGTACAAAGGGTGGAGCAGGAGGCCAGGGTTGACCTGAAGACCACCAGGGTAGAACAGGGACTGAGGATCCCCATGGTAGGGCAGATGGAGAGTTTAAGTCCACCGCAGCGGAGCGAGCTGAAGACCACCACTGAAACCATGTTAAATCAGTGGCATTGAATCAACATCACTTTCGCACCCGCAATTAATGTTGAAAAATTTGCAAATTTCATCAAAAAAAAAAAAAAAAAAAGTAACAATGTGATTTTGATTCAACATCATGCTTGCACTCTCAGTGCAACACAACAACAACTGACTTAAAGGCATACTCCATCCCAAAATGGAAATTGTCATTATTCACTTACCCCCATGTCGTTCCAAACCCGTAAAAGTTTTGTTTGTCTTCGGAACACAATTTAAGATATTTTGGATGAAAAAAGGGAGTCTTGAGACTGTCCCAGTATTCCCGTCGCTTCATAACTTAATTAAAAATCTATTTAATTGCAAATTTAGTTTCCCAGCCACACCAACACAGAGAGAAAGACACAAGAAATCTCAAATGGCGTTTTATTACATTAAAAGCTAAGCCTTTTAAAAAAAAAAACAAATATCCAAATCACAATCTCCTCCTCAACCCAGCAGAGACAATAAAACCATAACTTGTCCAATATTCTGCCCAGGGTAATACCAAAGTCCGGTCTGAAATCAACCCAGTGATTCCCCTGCCACTGGTAAAAAAAATGTCTGTTTCAGTAGGATCTCAAATGACCGGCTTCAACCAAATCCAGGACCAGGATCTCCACAGCGCCGCCCCGCGTCTGTCAGTGGGAAATCAGAAAAAGTAATTGGGTAGTTTGCACGTAGCCGACAACTGCCAAAACTCAGATGAATAACAACTTTCCTTTCCTATACTTCAAATGGACACATCAGCAATACTATCGTGTCTGCCACTCTGCCGTCGGCTCCCCCGAATCTGTCACCTTTACAGAGATGAACAACTAAGAACGACTCCTTTAACACAATGCTAAGCACACACACACGCGCGCATTAGCGTGGAAAAAAGAAAGAATCACTTTCCTTCAATCGGGGGTTCGTGAGCGTTGACACTGCAGAATCCGAGATTCCGTTCTACCAGCGTACAGGAGATCCAGTCAGCAACAACACAGAGCGGCGAGATCAGTGAGCGCCCACCCGCTTCAGTACACGGCTCGTTCCCCCGGTAAGAGATCTAGCTCCCTTTTTATCCGAATGACTTGATCAGCTGGCAAATTAGATCGCTGATGTAAACGGGGTTGTACATGTGTGTCAATTAGTGTTTGTTGTTGCAGTTTGTGAAGGAGGAAAAACGACACCAAAAATCCAAAACACCACAGCAAACAAGAGAAAAACCACAGCACACCATACAATTAATCCACAACAAACAAATATATATATAAAAAAGGTTAAGAGTACACATTGCTATAACAAAATCATTTTCCCACAAAATAAGGTTAACCCTCAAATCACACTGCTCCACTTGTTTTATAATATATAACAATGGCAGATGGACTATTCTGACGATGCTTTTCATACTTTCCTGGACCTTGACACTGTTATTTATTTGGCAGTCTATGGGACAGTCTCAAGCCGATTTTCATCCAAAATATCTTAAAATTGTGTTCCGAAGACGAACAAAGCTTTTACGGATTTGGAACGACATGGGGGTAAGTGATTAATGACAAAATTTTCATTTTGCAGTGGAGTAACCCTTTAAAGCCACACAGCCTGAAATCATCTACAAATAAAAGACAATAAATCTCTCAGGATTTTAGCAGAGGAGGATTAAACAACTCCACAAACTGCATTACCAGCATCCTGCATTACTAACAAGACCAAATTTATTTTTGTTAGACTAATAGAGAAGCTCTCATTGAGAATTAACAGGTTTAGATGTTGATGTTTTATTGTGCTTTATTTGAAATTACTATTGTCGAGATCAGTGTTTGCTTTAGTTGAGAAAACAAAGTGGTTTGGGCAGAACTGTAAAAGAGCACAAAGAGGTTAGAAATGGCCTCTGTGGCCATAACAGGACAGGCAGTAAGTTCAGGGATGAGCTCCATGGTCATTACATTGACAAACAGTGAGTTCAAGAGCAGCCTCTGCAGCCATGAAAAAGCAGGCAGGAAATTCAGAGACAGTAACACGAAACCAGATTAAGCACTCAGAAATGCAACTAGAACACAAGACTTAACAAAGTAAGATTGTGAACAAACAGCTTATATAGGCAAGCTTAAACCCATTTAAGCCCACCGGCAACTATAGTTGCCGCAGTTTATACTTGTCATTTTCCTTTTGTAAGTATTTTTCTAGATGTTATCCATGTTTTATTTCTCAATGACATGCAAGCAAACAACCAAATAAAGGATTTCAAGATATTCACTTCCTTCCTGTTACATGAGGCTGTTAAGTTTCTACCCCTACTTCCAGGAAGCATGGCGAAGGCAAACCCTCCCAAAGAAATGTAATTTTCATATTACTAATAAGTATTTTTTGTTGACATATATATATCTACATAATAATGAAGGTTTCTAGAATCATCCAAACAAAACAAATCTTCCAGGAGATCTTTAGTTTTTTGTATACTTAGTCAAATGTCCAAGCAGCAACTATAGTTGCCAGTGGGCAAATGACTTGTAAGTACATATCAAGGGGAAATGGTGTATACTGTGTTAACAGGTTAATAAATCAAGGTTATTGGTCTTGTTTTCTGCCTTTTGCTTTCATTATATCCCACCTTAAACATAATGCATGTTCAATAATAAGTAAATAAATAAAACAATCATGGGTGTAGCCTACACATGATTATTATTTAAATAATCATAAAGAATATCATTAATTTCATGAATATAAAGGACTTTTGTCAGGGTTTTTCCATTTGACCTAATCAATATATGCCTATTCATAAAATATGTGATATTTTACATATTTACATCACAAAGTATAGTATGCAAATATGTTTTATGTGAATTTATGTGAACTATGTGTACCTTCACTGCAGTACTCCTTGTAGGCTACTTATACGAAAACTGCTTACATAAGGGAAAGTTCACCCAAAAACAGTGGTGCCCCCAGAAAATTTTAATAGGGGTGGCCAGATGAGGCCACAGTAAATCTTGGGGTGGCACATCAAAAAATAAATAAATAAATAAAGGGTTTGCAATATTGCCAAAATATGATATCTCTGTGATTTCTGGGATTTTATCGATAACGAAAATTAGACAATATTTTGCTGTGTGTGTTGTTGTGCTGATATCTTATTTCTAAGTGTGCTGACAGCTGAGGCTTTTTTTTTTTTAACCTTTACGCCATTTTTTTCTAAAAGTGTGCACCATCTTTTAAGTCAGACACTTGCATTTGGGCTGTTACCGAGCAAATGCGATCAGTATCAACAAAATTGATCTTTGCAATGCAGAGAAAACAGAAACTGCATCTGAAGTGTCATTTAGATGTTTTTACACACTGTTTAATGGAGCTCTGAGGGACATGGAATACTTTAACCTTGAGTTACAAATTAATAAATAATGGTTTGATATTTTAAACATAAAACATTGAAAACTGATGTTTGAAATTGTTTAAAAAATGAAATGGTACCTTAAATGTAAAAATTAAAACAGCCAGTAGGTGGCAGCGAGTCACTGTTAATAAGTGAGTCATTGCGATTGAACCGAATCATTTAAACGTTTGATTCATTCAGGAACGAACACACTATCATGTTGCTCAGAGACGCAAAACAGTGGCTGTGTTTGGAATGATTTTTGTTTTTAGAAATAGAGCGCAAAAAGTGAATATGTTGTCTAAAACGTAAAACTCTTGATATTAACTTCTTGTTTATTGAACTGTTGTATAAAATCAATGTCACGTTTGCAATTATGCAGACTTCTGGAGAAAAACGTCACTCTTCGTGTGATAGTAACTATATTAAATGATATTAAATATATTAAATTATATAGATCTAAAATAAATAGATTTAAATTAATAGTAGCCACTGCAAATCATCCTAGGGGTGGCCACAGGTACGGTGTACATTTTAGGACATCCTCAGACATCAGTCATTAAATGAAAAGGCGTCATGCCTCAGACTAAAAGGCTTCAGTCATTGGACAAAACGGCATCGCGCCTCAGACTGAAAAGCTTCAGGTCTCAGGAAAAATGACGTCAGGTGTCAGGTCTCATACAATTAGGCATCAGACGAAACGGACTCAGACAAAAAGGCATCAGACGAAACGGACTCAGAAAAAAAGGCATCAGACGAAACGGACTCAGGAATGAAGGCATCAGACGAAACGGACTCAGGAAAAAAAAGCATCAGACGAAACGGACTCAGACAAAAAGGCATCAGACGAAACGGACTCAGACAAAAAGGCATCAGACGAAACGGACTCAGGAAAAAAAGGCATCAGACGAAACGAACTCGCGTTGCCCCGCCCCAGGTGACGTCACACGCACGCGGTTCAGAGGAAGTGGTATATAACGGTTGATTGATGGCAAAAGGAGGTAAGCAGCGTCTGATATATTATATTTTAACAGTTTTATTCAAATGTTACACTAATTAAGTTATATACGGAAGAGAACATGCATGTCGAGAGTCTTGTGTGCACGCTTAAAATGTTAGTTAGCCATATTGCAACTAGCCAGCTTTTATTTTGGCAAAGTGTAGTAAAATTACCCTTACGAAAAATAACCATGGTTTTACTACCAGAAAAAAAAAAAAAAAAAAAATAATATAGCAAAACCCTGGATGATATACATGGTATCCACAGATTAACCATGGTTTTGCTATACTAACCATAGTTTAACCATGGTGTTTGTAGTTAAACTGTGGTTATACAAATGGTAATCATTACACTAAAAAAAACGTTACTACACCTTTACTATAATAAAATCACAATGCATTATATATACATATGTATGTATGTATGTAAACCCTTTATGTTGCTTCATCTCATAAATAATCATAACAACAATTATAATACATTATAAAACGTACTTATTTGTGGATATAACTTTTATGAGTATGATTATGTATAACACGCAATAAACACCATGCTAAATCCACATAATTTATAATGGATTATAAGTCTAATATCTTGACATTATTTATTTAAGATCTGTACAGTATCTTACTATCTTACAGTAAATATAGTTCAAATCAAATGTGCCATATTACACATTCATCTGATCAGATATCTGATCTTATGGCTGTTTAAGGAAAAATATTATTTTTATTTTCATTATTATTGTTGTTGTTATTTATAAGTGGTATTTGTCTGCTTTAAGTAAAGTAACAAGTCAACAATGGCAAGATATGAGACTTATATTATATCTATGGGAAACATAATCCATTGTAAGTTAAGTGGATGCATTATATTCATTGTGTATTATAAATCATAATCTTAAATGCTATAAC
Source organism: Cyprinus carpio (assembly GCF_018340385.1). NCBI lineage: Eukaryota > Metazoa > Chordata > Actinopteri > Cypriniformes > Cyprinidae > Cyprinus > Cyprinus carpio. The sequence goes on along the minus strand of NC_056610.1, from coordinate 4,016,329 downwards.
CTCAAATAAGTCAATATTATAACACATTAAAACTGTTGTTATGATTACTCATTAGATGATACAACATATTATAATGTTTTTTATAATACATTATGCATTCATTATAATGCCATAAGAATACTCTTATAATGTGTTTTAAATACGGGCTTCATAGAAAGTGTTACCGTTAAGTTTAATCGATAATGTACTGCTTCACTGATGTTAAATATACAATATAGCCTTATACAAATGAAAAAAAAATATATTTTTTAAAGCATCTTATGCTTTTATCTTGCAGTGAAAGGCGTCTGAGAAGATTAATAAAATCAAGTGAGCCACAGAGATGGCATCGTCCAAGAGCACAGGTAAGTGTTTTTCTTTTCTCCACTTGGTAAGAACACTATTAACTCAAAGAAAGTATATGTAAACATTAAAACATCATAGACTAATAATGAACAAGAGTGCAGATTAAGTACCAAATAAATGAAAATCACCCACGATCAGTAAACAATTTTTAACTATTACTGTATTTGTTTTATATTAAGGGAGTACATCCAGAGGCAGTGAGTGAACTTCTTGTCCTGAAACCAAAATCAGTTGGGAATACTGGAATCAAGTCTACCCTACACAAGGCTTACACAGGTAATTCACAACTCTGTTTGTGTGTGTGTGTGTTTGTTTCTGTTTGTATGTGTGTGCGCGCACAGCTACAGCTTAATGTCTTCATGACTGATAATTTGTGTTCATTTCTTTAGGTCCCCTTCCAGATACTGATGTCTTGGCTTCTGGTGCAAAACTAAGTCAGATTAATCCCAAGCCTTTGCTGGCACACATACTTGATGGCATGTCAAAAGTAGAGTTGGTCCCCTCACAATTCAGTCCTGTACCTCATGGCAATCCACTTTCATACCAATGTCTCCCTATAGCTGCAGGTGTTCCTGATGTTAATTTTCCCCCACTACCTGTGCTTGGTTATCAGTTTGGCTGTAATTTTAAATTTGTGCCCACACACCATCAAGCACTTCATCTGGAGTCTATAAAGGTTACCCATAGTTCAGCTTGCCAGATTGAAGAGGCCAAAAGACTACAGTCAAAATGCACTGCTCAGGTTCCATTTATGAAAATTCAAAGAGGACTAGCCAAACTTAAAGTGACCCATAAGTACTACTGGCAGGTACAACGTCAGCTTGCAGTTACTGGTCTACATTGGTGTGACTTTGTGAGCGACACAAAATCAGATTTCACAATAAAGAGGATCTGGCGACATGATGCCTTCATAGCATCAATGAAAGACAAGCTACACATGTACTATTATAACCTTTTTTATGGATTTGTATCTTTCAGTGGTATGAATGGGCAGATTCTGTTCATATTATAGTATAAACTTAAGATTTATTTTTATATTAATAATAAGTATATATTTTATGTAGTTGAGTAGTATGTAGCATATTTTGTAGTAGATCTTTTGTAACATATTAGATACATCACAAATTATAACATTAAATATATAGTACTTGCTATTAATTAGATGTAAATATGTACATACCAAGGTGAATACATTGTTTTGTATTAGATCTTCTGTAATGTATATGATATGCATACACATAGTTGTATATTTTTTCATTTGATACATTGTGTGAAATAACAATGAACACCAGAATTGACTTTTTTTTTTTTTTTCATGAATTATTATAAAAAGACTTTTCATTGTCAACTATTTCATTGTGTCTGTCAAATTATTTTCGGGGAAATTTTATATAAATAATTTTAATATACATAAGATAAAATTTTCTTTACAATAAAAAGTAAAAACTTAACTAAAAATAAATAAGTAAAAACACGTTTAATGATGGTAAGTAGTATTAAAGGTATGTACTGCAACTAACTGAAAAAGTAACAAAAAAAGCTACTACCAAAAGTTAACACTAAAACACTACTATTGTAATAATCACAGTCATTCTAAAAAATGTAATATACTAATATACATTCACTGCTCAAGAAACATTGGTCCCTGATAGTTAACCATAAAACAGCAATTATGCCAGATCTGATTAATACTTCCTGACAAGGTGAGTGGCACAACAGAATCCCAGATGTGGAACCTTCTAATCACCCTTTCCACCAGAATTCTGGGGCGTGCAATGGCCTGTGTTTTTTCACAGTTCTGTTTGCTGAACTGCTTGGCACATTTGAAAGGTGGAATGATCGGTCTAGCACCAACACTGGAGAGCATATCTTCAATAGTGAACCCCTTGTCTGCCATGACCACATCTCCAGGCTCAAGCAGGTCCAAAATGACGGATTTCTTAGTGATTTCTTTGTCAGAGATTGAACCGGTGTAAAGCTGGGAGATAAAAGTCACTGCACCACATGGAGCTACCCCAACCAGACCTTTGAATGTGGTAGTGCTCTTGTAACTGGAGAAGATCTCAGAGTGGAGTATCAGTGATGTAGGGCTTTCACAGCGGATTTCTGTGCAGTCCAGGATGACATGCAGGTTTGGATTGAACCAAACGGTAATTCTCTGGCATGGAGGAGCTTATTTGTTGCCTGGACATCTAAATGGGTACTGAACCCGGGTAATTAGCCCAGGTGATAATGGTCCTGCTCACCGTAGCCATGCTTACCCCGAAAATGTCAGCGATAACTTGATTGACTGAAACAAACAAATATATATTTAGTTATAAGACAGAACCATTGTTTTTGCAAAATCATTTAATTCAACAACTAGTGTTAGACACATACAGGTATATTATAATTAGACTAAGATTTCAATCTAATAGCTCGAAAGAATTTGCTTTACCTTGACGTAAAGTGACCATGGTTTTATTATAGTAAAAGTGTAGTAACATGTTTTTTTTTTAGTGTAATGATTACCATTTGTATAACCACAGTTTAACTACAAACACCATGGTTAAACTATGGTTAGTATAGCAAAACCATGGTTAATCTGTGGATACCATGATTTAACTATATCATCCAGGTTTTTTTTTTTTTTTTTTTTTTTTTCTGGTAGTAAAACCATGGTTATTTTTCGTAAGGGTAATTTTACTACACTTTGCCAAAATAAAAGCTGGCTAGTTGCAATATAGCTAACTAACATTTTAAACGTGCACACAAGACTCTCGAAATGCATGTTCTCTTCCGTATATAACTTAATTAGTGTAACATTTGAATAAAACTGTTAGAATATAATATATCAGACGCTGCTTACCTCCTTTTGCCATCAATCAACCGTTATATACCACTTCCTCTGAACCGCGTGCGTGTGACGTCACCTGGGGCGGGGCAACGCGATACTCCACCTGAGTCCGTTTCGTCTGATGCCTTTTTGTCTGAGTCTGTTTCGTCTGATGCCTTTTTTTCCTGAGTCCGTTTCGTCTGATGCTGAGTCCGTTTCCTGATGTCTTTTTTTCGTCTGATGCCTTTTTGTCTGAGTCCGTTTCGTCTGATGGCCTTTTTGTCTGAGTCCGTTTCGTCTGATGCCTTTGTTCCTGAGTCCGTTTCGTCTGATGCCTTTTTGTCTGAGTCCGTTTCGTCTGATGCCTTTTTGTCTGAGTCCGTTTCGTCTGATGCCTTTGTTCCTGAGTCCGTTTCGTCTGATGCCTTTTTTTCCTGAGTCCGTTTCGTCTGATGCCTTTTTGTCTGAGTCCGTTTCGTCTGATGCCTTTGTTCCTGAGTCCGTTTCGTCTGATGCCTTTTTGTCTGAGTCCGTTTCGTCTGATGCCTAATTGTATGAGACCTGACACCTGACGTCCTTTTTCCTGAGACCTGAAGCTTTTCAGTCTGAGGCGCGATGCCGTTTTGTCCAATGACTGAAGCCTTTTAGTCTGAGGCATGACGCCTTTTCATTTAATGACTGAGGTCTGAGGATGTCCTAAAATGTACACCGTACACAGGGGTGGCCAGAGTTTATACAGTGGTGGCCGTGGCCACCCCTTGGGGGCGCCCCTGCCCAAAAATGGAAATTGTGTCATCTTCAAGTTGCAAACTTATGAGTTTCTTTCTTCTGTTGAACACAAAAGAAGATATTTTGCAGAATGTTGGTAACCAAAGTTAAATGCGTAATTTTCTTTCAGGTATACCCTTTTTGCTATATAAATGTAATATTTTCTTAATTCTATTTATTTTTATTTATTTATTTTCATTTAACTTATTGATACACAACACCCTGTTGGGTGAACTTAATGGCTGCACTTTGTTCTGCACTATGTTCCACCATTTTAAGACAAACAGATTTATTGTGTTTTCATATTCAAGAGATTATAAGATAGATGCAACTTTTTGGGGGGTTTGCATCAAATGTTCTTCGACTTTTATGCATAATTAATTTGTTTATGAATAAAGATTACTCTGTTGAAATCAGTTATTTTGAGTTAGATTCCAAATGTTCTCCTCCTATTCATATTTTTCACTGAAGGGTTGAATACAACATATTTGCGCACTGGCAATTATAGTTGCCGCACATTCTAATACAATTTTCAAGAAAATAAACTAAAACCTAAATAAATGCAGAACATGTTCACATAGGACACTATTAACATGACTATATGCATGAAACCATTCAGAAAAATTTGGGCACAAATGGGTTAACAAGGTAATGTCACACAACTGAATGCAATCACACCATGAGTACAGGCAATGGTTTATGGGAAATGCAGTTCATGAAGGGAAAGGGTGTTGTTTATTTGTTCAAATTTTAAGACCTGCCAAGGACCATATAATTTTTTATTATGTCCTGATAAAGAAAACCATGGAAATCAAAAGGGGCTTTTTTCACATGACTGTATATCACATAGTGCACATACAACAAAACATTACAAATTTTTACAAATGTAAATTCTTGCAAAAATAAAAATAAAAAATTGTATTGCACAATAAAGAGTTGTATTGCACTGAGATGTGCATTCAGAATAGAAAATGCAAGTGTATTACACTAAGACTGACATTCAAATTGAAGAATATACTATATATAAGATCAGTGCATACTGGAGTTCAAGATGTTTATGGGTCTAGGAAAGAAACTGTCCTTTAATCTCATAGTTCTTGTTTTAATTTTCAAATTCAGATTTCAAAATGTCTTTCCACTGAGATAAGTTGTGCACTCGAGTTACCCAACAAGTTGGAGATATTGAACAACATGTTGCAAAATCTGTTGAGTAAAAGAAGAAGAAGAAAAAACTCTAGCTAATGTAAATTAAGCACGTCAAGAATTTAAGTCTAAGCTTACTTCATTGCTCACATTTAAAGAGAGAGTCAGGACTCAGTTCATTTGCTCATTTTTGTTATAGGGTGAATGACACTAATAGCAACAGTTATTAGCTGAATACATAAATGACAATAGATAAATAGAAAATAAATGTAACAAAGACCAAGTTCCAGTGAAATATCTTCACATCCTCTATGATGCCCTAAACAGTGTTGTAGTCGATTCACCAACGGTCGAGTCCGAGTCCAAATCTGAGTCACCAAAGAAGAGTCCGAGTCGAGTCACCATTACCAGAATTTGAGTCCGAGTCGAGTCACCATTACCAGAGTTCGAGTCCGAGTTGAGTCACCATTACCAGAGTTCGAGTCCGAGTCGAGTCCTTTAACACTGTATTACAGAAATACACTCAGCGAAAAAAGAAACATGCATTTTACAGGACACTGTATTTTAAAGATACTTAAAACATAAAAATCAATACGATATGCCGAGAGAGAGAGAGAGAGAGAGAGAGTGAGTGAGTGAGTGTGTGTGTGTGAGAGAGAGAGCGAGAGAGAGAGCGTTTTTGTGTGAGTGACTGAGTGATTTAGCGTGAGTGCGTTTGTATGTGTTTAAATGAATGTGTGTGTGTGATGGCACGCGACTGGTCAGAAAGCAACGTGTAACGTTAGTCTGACATGTTTCTTGTCCACGACACCACAGGATTTTAGGAGTCAAAATTGCATCATCCATCTGACACAGTGACCATTGCAACAGACAAAAAAATTGTGTAATCTGACACAGTGACTATCGCAACAGACAAAAAAAATCATGTAATCTGATCTGACACAGTGACTAATAAATTATCAACAGACAAAAAAATTGTGTAATCTGAACCAGACATTAGACATCGTCGATATCTGATGCCAAATTGTCAAACATTGCCCAACCCTAGCTTCTTCTGTTTATTATCATATATGCATTAGTCAAATATAGTTTTTTTAAAAGCTAACGTTAGCCAATGGAAAGCATTTTACTTACTTTTCTGGGTGCATCCATGACAGGTGTCTGTTAAAGTTTGAAGTTGTCCCAGTCTTTTCCTCAATTGTGGGATTACACACACAACATTTAACGCTGCTCTTTCCAGCATTAGATGCAAAATTTGTGTAGGCGAAGTTCACGATCCGGGGCACATCTTTCTGCATTTTCCAAATGTGAACATTTAGCCTCCGAATCATGCACAAGCGTAAAGTGAGTGACGTCAGTGAGTCTGTTGTCAAGCAAAGAGAGCGAGTGGTAGCAGTGTCTGTGAGGGAAAAAAATAGATCCCGGCCGGTCTTGGGCACGAAACAGGAAAAGTGTAATACCTTATATAATTTTTTTTTTATAACATATTTTGTCAAAAACAACGTGATGAATCCTCAAGTCTGATTTTAGATATCCTCGAGTCCGAGTCCAAGTACGAGTCATCAGTCCGCGAGTCCAAGTCGAGTCACGAGTCCAGAGAATGGAGTCTCGAGTCGGACTCGAGTCCAAAGAATAGTGACTTGAGTCGGACTCGAGTCTGTGTCCAGGACTCGAGTACTCCATCACTGGCCCTAAAGGGATAGTTCTTCCAAAAATAAAATCCTAATTGACTCACCCTAAATAAGTGTCTGTTTTCATTAACAAATGTATAGATAGGCTATTTTCAAGTTTAAGTCATTTGGTATTATTAATAAGCTATGTTTAAAAAAAATCATTAAGTCTTTTAAATCAATTCACTAATAAAGGCTTTATTTTATTTAATATTTGTATATAGGGGCCAAGCACCAAAGGGGCGTATTATTGAGATGTTTTTTTTGAAAGTCTGGACAGCAAAAAGAAAAGGAAAGGAAAGGAAAGGAAAGGAAAGAATACTCCAGGGACTGAGGGTGTTGTTGGTGCATCCGTGACAGTTCCCTCTCCCCCACGGGCGTCTCCAGACGTCCGAGAACCACGATGACGAGGGTGACCTCCGGGTGGAGTTGGTGGTAGCCATCACATAACAAAGGGCCACCAATACCTTCCCTCGTGGAGTGAGAGGGTTCGCTGCCTGCCTGGATAACCGGATCCCGGAGACGCATGTACAGAGTCCAGAAGGGAAATTCGGAAAGAGGTTGGTGCATTTGTTCTACCTTCTGGACCTCCCGGTGGAGCAGGTTCTTCTTCGGTGGCGGCATGGATGTCGTCGTCGAGAGACCAGATGATGGGAAATACAAATAGGTCTGGAGGGAGCAACGGTTCCGGTTCTGGTTCCACAGATACAGGGTTGGGTGAGTGGATTCTGGATAGAGCATCAGCTTTCATATTCTTATGACATGGACGGTAGTTGACTATGAAGTTGAATCGAGTGAAGAATAATACCCATCGATCCTGTCTGGGGTTTAGGCGCTTTGCTTCTCTGAGGTACTGTAAGTTTTTATGGTCAGTAATGACTTCAAATGGATGATTTGCTCCCTCCAGCCAGTGCCGCCACTCTTCAAGGGCAAGCTTAATGGATAGCAGTTCTCAGTTACTGATGTCATAGTTCTGCTCTGCCGGGGATAGTTTTTAGAGAAGTAGACACATGGATGGAGTACTGGGGGCTTACCTCTCCACTGGGATAACATTGCTCCCACTCCAAGGGATGAAGTGTCCACTTTAATGATGAAGGGTCTTGTTGGGTCTGGGTGCCAGTGAGCTGGATAAGTGCAGAAGGCGGCTTTAAGCTTCTGGGAGGCTTTGACTGCATCCGGTGTCCAACAGAGTCTAGTCAAGTGAAGTCAAGTCACCTTGACTTCAAGGTCGGGGGGCCAGTTCTCCTCCGGCCAGATGAAACCAGCACTTCAATTCCAGGCTGCAGCAAAGTCACATTGTGCAGAGGACTCATCTGGTTCCTGTGGTCTTGTCTCGGTGGCCGTCTGAGACAAGGTCTTTACAGGGTATTTGGGGCTCATTTAGTTATCCTGGTCTCCGCTGACTTTCGGGGCTGTAGAGGTCCTCTCTAGGTGTTGATCCACCATCTGGTCTGGATCTGTACTGGATCTGTTGGCTACGGTGACCTCGGAATAAGAGAGAAACAGACTAATATTAGCATAGATGCCATTCTTCTAACGATGTAGCAAGTACATCGGGTGTTATGGGAAGTGTTCCCGGTTTTGGTTGTCCTAATTAATGCAGCCTAAAAGTCCTTTAACAGATTTAAATATTAGAAATGTGTTAGTGTGTTATGTGTAAGCCAGGATAAAGAGATGGGTATCTTATCTAGATTTAAACTGACAGAGAGTGTCTGCCTCCCGTACAATGTTAAGAAGGTTATTCCAGAGTTTGGGCGCTAAATAGGAAAAGGGACTGCCGCCCGCAATTGTTTTTGATATTCTAGGTATTATCAAATTGCCAGAGTTTTGAGAATGCAGCGGACGTAGAGGACTATAATGTAACAAGAGCTTGTTCAAATACTGAGGTGCTAAACCATTCAGGGCTTTACAGTATTAAGTAATAAGCAAGATTTTAAAATCTATACGATGTTTAATAGGGAGCCAGTGCAGTGTTGACAGAACTGGGCTAATATGGTCATACTTCCTGGTTCTAGTAAGAACTGTAGCTGCTGCATTTTGGACCAGCTGGACTTTGTTTAATAAGTGTGCAGAACAACCACCCAATAAAGCGTTACAATAATCTAAGCTTAAGGTTATAGAGGCATGGGTTAACATTTCTGCATTTGACATTGAGAGCATAGGTCGAATTTAAATATATTTCTGAGATGGAAAAATGCATTTTTACAAATGCTAGAAATGTGGCTTTCTAAGGAAAGATTGCTATCATATAACATGCCTAGGTTCTTAACTGATGACGAAAAATTGACAGAGCAGCCATCAAGTCTTTGACAGTATTCTAGGTTATAACATGCAGAGTCCTATAATTAACACCTCTGTTTTTTCAGAATTTAGCAGTAAGTAATTACTCGTCATCCAGTTTTTTATATCGACTATGAATTCCGCTAGAAATATAGAGTTGAGAATCATCAGCATAACAGTAAAAGCTAACACTGTGTTTCCTGATGATTTGAACCATGCTATTGCACTTATATTAATGCCAACAAAGTTTTCTAGTCTATTTAAAAGAATGTTGTGGTCAATAGTGTTGAACGCAGCACTAAGATCCAATAGCACTTATAGAGAGATACAACCACGATCAGATGATAAGAGCAGGTCATTTGTAACTCTAATTAGAGCAGTCTCAGTACTATGATACAGTCTAAAACCTGACTGGAAATCCTCACAGATACCATTTTTAGCCAATCTGTCTGCTTCCTGACCTGGGCCCCAGTTAGTCTAGTACAAACTCTAAGACTATGTGCCATATTTCTAGAGAGAAGAGCGGCACCACCCCATGAGGGATAAAGACCATCTCTTTTCAACAGGTCAGGTTGAAATCTCATCCAATTATCTATGAAACCTGTTATTCTGCGGGCACCACTTAGACATCCAGCCATTGAGCGATGACAGTCTGCTGTGTATCTTATCACCATAGTAAGCAGGGAGGGGACCAGAGCATATTACAGTGTCTGACATCGTGCTTGCAAGTTCACACACCTCTTTAATGTTATTTTTAGTGATCTCCGACTGGTGACGTCAAATATCAATAGTGAATAGTGAAAAACAATCTTACTGTATTTATGTGTAGCATTAGATAGCACTTTTAAATTTGCCAAGATGTCATGCGCTTTGGCTCCCGGTAAAGATTGGACTATGGTGGCTGGTGTCTCTATTTTCACATTCCGTACAATTGAATCACCAATAACTAAAGCACTTTGATCAGGTTTCTCAGTGGGTGTGTCACTGAGTGGGGAGAACCTGTTTAATGTTTTGATCGGAACAAAAGAGCAGTGTTTTGACCCGCGACTATGCCACCTCACAGTCACCCAGTCGCCCTGCTGCAGAGGCATTGTAACCGGAACCGAACAATGTACCAGACTCCCTGATCTAGTTGCATCCAAAGCCATATCTAGAGGCCTCACATTCTTACTGTCCTCAATTAAAGTTTGGATGCGTGTCTCTAATTCTGAAATCTTCTCTGTCAGCCTAACTATTTCCCTGCATTTATCATATGTGAATCCCTCGTCCCCGACAGAGAGAGATAAACAATACATGTGGCAAGCGGTGCAAACAACAATAGCAGGAGAAGAAGCCATTACTCACCATGATTGATGAATGATTCTTACTTACCACATTTGTTTGATGAACTTGTGAAAAAAACCGAGCGAGAGAGAGAGAGAGAGAAAACAGCAATAGGCGCAAATGGAAATGCTAATGACAAGCTGACCAGTTAAAGAATGCTAACACGCTGCACGTGCGCTGCACACGCGATTTTAGAATAACAGCGAACAATCAAATTAATCAGACTAGGTTGATAGATAATATCAGAAATATGGTGGGAATTAAATTGTTTTATCACTTTAAACAACAGAGAGTGATAATAAGATAAGATTCTACAGAAAAGCGAAGCTACACAGAGCTACAATCACAAACCAGCAGCACAGCAGACAGGAAGCAGGAATAACACTGTCCAACAGTGATACCCACAGGAAAAGAAAGGTCTTAGCAGAGATGTTTAGGTTTCTTGTGTAGGAGAGAGGTCAGTGGAGCTCAATGTACGTACACTGCTGGTTTGGCCATCGAACAGGCGGAGGCAGGTGAAGAGACTGATGGTTGAAGTGCAGTGCGAAGTGACGTGATGAGTTCGGTGAAAGGATCTGGTTCAGGAGGTTTTCTGGTCTCCATAATGTTCTGGGCTGGTTTTCTGTCCCAGTATATCAAGGATGAGGACAAGGAAGATGCAGGTAACGTAAACTTCTCTTTAATAATGTTAACACAAACTCATAACAACGGAGGTATCTCTGAAAATGCAACTGAGAAGGGTAATACAGAGAATGCAAGAGGACAGTCTTATCTACAGGCAAGGTTCCAGTCCACAGTCCAATAAATCCCACGAGGAAGGAAGAGCACAGGTACAGGAAAGTGTCAGTATGTCCACAGAGCTGAAGAAGGGAACACTAAAAGAGTAACCTTGAGACCAGCTAATGAACTAGAGTGGTGAGTGTGCTCTTATAGTGCTCAGGTAACTAAGTGCAGGTGCAGGTGAAGGTGCTCAATACTCCAGGGATTGAGGGCGTGATTGAGTGACTGGTTCTGTGGCTGTGGTTGGTGCATCCATGACAGTTATGACAACCTGACATAAACCAATACATCATAACCTGTCAGTGTCTTTGTCATGACAGCTTGACATTACCAAGACAACATAACCTGTCATAAATCTATCATGAACATGACACAGCAGATTATCAAACTTAAGAAATGACTTAGCTTTATGGGTTAACATTACATTAAACTGTCATGTGGTTGGTTTTGACATTGGCTGTCATAAGGCCATTATAATTGTGTCATGAATATTTTTCTGACCACTTCTATTCAGTGACAAACTGAATTTGTCATTATTTGTCAGATAATTTTATAAGAGTGTCATGAATAATTTTCTTGACCTCAACTACAGTGGTGCAAATCGAATTTGTCATTAAATCAGAAAGAGCTTTATTGCCAAGTATGCTTGTGCATACAAGGAATTTGTTTTAGTGACATAAGCTTCCAGTACACAGAGACAACAACAACACACACAAAAAAGACAAATATTGCAAAATAAATCGAAAAATAAATTATCATTAAAATGTCATTAAGTGTTAATACTCTGTCAAATTGTTTTATGACAGTGTCATTACTTTTCTTGACCTCAACTACAGAAGTCCAAATTAAATTTGTCATTAAAATGTCATTAAGTTTTAATACTCGGTCAAATAATTTTCTAACAGTGTCATGAATAATTTTCTTGACCTTAAAAGTGGTGCAAATTGAATTTGTCATAGAGGAAATCGTACTCCTGACCTGAATCATTGAAAACTCACCTCATAATGCAACACGTTCTCACTTCCAACTCATCACATATTGAAGTATGGTCAGGACCACTTGCAGGATCCTTCGTTGTTTTCAGTTGTTTGTCTCAATTTAATGGTTTGCATGCATTTATAAGAAAAAAAGAAAAAGAAATAAACAATTTTATATAAATTTATACTTTTATTGGAGCACCTAACCCCACACCTACCCTAAACCTATCCACTTTTGAACAATATAAAACATGTAACAGGCAAATATAAGTGCAGTCACAGGTATTTATTGCAAAAACTGGCCATAAACAAGCAGTATAAAAGCATTACAAACATGTTGTGTTGCATTCCAAGTCCTTCTGAAGCCATACGATGTCTTTATGCAAAGAAGAGAGTAAAATATAAGGTTTTAAGTGCTGAAAATGATCCCGCTCCGTTAACGCCCTCAAACACATACTCCCCGTCCCGTAGAATGATGCAATCATTCACTAGAGCCAATAGCATTTCACAACCAAGGCTGATGTAAAGCTTCTTCTAAAAGCAAATATTATTTGAATGCGCACACAAACTGCAGCACACAGGAAGGCGGCGGCGGCGGGAGACGGTGATCGCATCTATTCCTCTCACAAATCAATCATTTTGCCTTGGAAGACTTGGAATATTAGTACTTTTTGAATAAATTATGATGGTAGTTGTATCTGCATGTTATATCTTTTTTTATTGACAAATGGTAGGTTAAGGGGCAGGGGAAGGGTTACATGCTCATAAATGTGTAAATAATGCAATATAAATAAAATGGTTAGGTGTAGCTTACGCCATTATGAGGGTGTCTTAGGTAGACTTATTCATGATGTAAAAAAAGCATGTCAAAAAAATATAAATGTGCAGGATGCTGGAATTAACTGATTTTGCAGTGATATGGATCAAACGCTGCATGGATTAAAGGGGTCATATGATGTTGCTCACTCACTGGTCATAATCTAGATGCACTCTGTTTGACAGAAACATGGCTAAAACCTGATAATTACATTATTTACAATGAGTCTACACCCCAAGATTACTTTTTTAAACATGAGCCACGTCCAAAAGGTAAAGGGGGAGTTGTTGCTTCAATTAATAACAATGTTTTCAGGATTTCTCAGAGGGCAGGCTTCAAGTATAACTCGTTTGAAGTATTGGTGCTCCATATAACATTATCCAGAGAAACAAATGTTAATGATAAATCCCCTGTGTTGGTGTACTGGCTACTGTATACAGGCCACCTGGGCACCATACAGACTTTATTAAAGAGTTTGCTGATTTTACATCCGAGTTAGTGCTGGCTGCAGATAAAGTTTTAATTGTTGGTGATTTTAATATCCATGTTGATAATGAAAATGCATTGGGATCAGCATTTATAGACATTCTGAACTCTATTGGGGTTAGACAACACGTCTCAGGACCTACTCACTGTCGAAATCATACTCTAGATTTAATACTGTCACATGGAATTGATGTTGATGGTGGTGCAATTTATGCAGCCAAGCGATGATATCTCAGATCATTATTTAGTTTTGTGCAAACTTCATATAGCTAAAACTGTAAATTCTACTTCTAGCATTTTAAATACAGTTGCTCCTTTACGCTTAAGAAAGGTTAAGGAAAACAGTCTGACACCCTGGTATAATGAGCACACTCTCACCCTAAAGAGAGCAGCCCGGAAAATGGAGCGCAGCTCGAGGAAAACAAAACTAGAGGTATTTTGCATTGCTTGGAGGGAAAGTTACCTATCCTACAGAAAAGCATTAAAAACTGCTAGATCTGATTACTTTTCATCTCTTTTAGAAGAAAACAAACATAACCCCAGGTATCTATTCAATACAGTGGCTAAATTAACGAAAAATAAAGCATCAACAAGTGTTGACATTTCCCAACATCACAGCAGTAATGACTTTATGAACTACTTTACTTCTAAAATCGATACTATTAGAGATAAAATTGTAACCATGCAACCGTCAGCTACAGTATCACATCAGACAGTGCACTATAGATCCCCTGAGGAACAGTTCCACTCATTCTCTACTATAGGAGAGGAAGAATTGTATAAACTTGTTAAATCATCTAAACCAACAACATGTATGTTAGACCCTATTCCATCTAAGCTTCTAAAAGAGGTGCTTCCAAAAGTCATAGATCCTCTTCTGACTATTATTAATTCCTTATTGTTATTAGGATATGTCCCCAAAACCTTCAAACTGGCTGTTATTAAGCCTCTCATCAAAAAACCACAACTTGACCCCAAAGAACTAGTTAATTATAGACCGATCTCGAATCTCCCTTTTCTGTCCAAGATACTAGAAAAGGTAGTATCCTCACAATTATATTCTAGAGAAAAATGGCATCTGTGAGGATTTCCAGTCAGGATTTAGACCATATCATAGTACTGAGACTGCTCTCCTTAGAGTTACAAATGACCTGCTCTTATCATCTGATCATGGTTGTATCTCTCTATTAGTGCTATTGGATCTTAGTGCTGTGTTTGACACTATTGACCACACCATTCTTTTGCATAGACTAGAACACTTTGTTTGCATTAATCGAAGTGCATTAGCATGGTTTAAATCGTACTTATATGACCGCCATCAATTCGTAGCAGTGAATGAAGAGGTATCATATCGATCACGATTGCAAAATGGAGTACCTCAAGGCTCAGTACTAGGGCCGTTACTCTTCACGCTTTACATGTTACCCTTGGGAAATATCATCAGGAAACACGGTGTTAGCTTTCACTGTTATGCTGATGATACTCAGCTCTATGTTTCTTCGCGGCCCGGCGAAACATATCAATTTGAAAAACTACCAGAATGCATAGTCGATATAAAAAAACAGAGGTGTTAATTATAGGACCTAAAAGCTCTGCATGTAATAACCTAGAATGCTGTCTAAGACTTGATGGCTGCTCTGTCAATTCTTCGTCATCAGTTAGGAACCTAGGTGTGCTATTTGATAGCAACCTTTCCTTAGAAAGCCACGTTTCTAGCATTTGTAAAACTGCATTTTTCCATCTCAAAAATATATCTTAATTACGGCCTATGCTCTCAATGTCAAATGCAGAAATGTTAATTTGTGTTTGAACGAGCTCTTGTTACATTATAGTCCTCCACGTCCGCTCCATTCTCAAACTCTGGCAATTTGATAATACTTAGAATACCAAAGTCAACTGTGGGTGGCAGATCCTTTTCCTATTTAGCGCCCAGACTCTGGAATAACCTACCTAACATTGTTCGGAAGGCAGACACACTCTTGCAGTTTAAATCTAGATTAAAGACCCATCTCTTTAACCTGGCTTACACATAGCACACTAATGCGCTTCTAATATCCAAATCCGTAAAAGGATTTTTAGGCTGCATTAATTAGGTAAACCGGAACCGGGCACACCCTATAACACCTGATGTACTTGCTACATCATTAGAAGAATGGCACCTACGCTAATATTAGTCTGTTTCTCTCTTATTCCGAGGTCACCATAGCCACCAGATCCAGTCGGTATCCAAGTCAGAGGGTCACTGCAGGCACCCGGATCCAGTACGTATCCAGCCCAGATGGTGGATCAGCACCTAGAAAGGACCTCTACAGCCCTGAAAGACAGTGGAGACCAGGACAACTAGAGCCCCAGAGACAGATCCCCTGTCTCAGACGACCACTGGGACAAGACCACAAGAAATAGATGATTCTTCTGCACAATCTGACTTTGCTGCAGCCTGGAATTGAACTGCTGGTTTCGTCTGGTCAGAGGAGAACTGGCCCCCCCGACTGAGCCTGGTTTCTCCCAAGGTTTTTTTCTCCATTCTGTCACCGATGGAGTTTTGGTTCCTTGCCGCTTTTGCCTCTGGCTTGCTTAGTTGGGGACACTTCATTTACAGCGAGATCGTTGACTTGATTGTGAATTATTGCACAGATACGATTTAAACTGAACTGAGCTGCATGATGACATGACTGAATTCAATGATGAACTGCCTTTAACTGTCATTTTGCATTATTGACACACTGTTTTCCTAATTAATGTTGTTCAGTTGCTTTGATGCAATCTTTTTTGTTTAAAGCGCTATATAAATAAAGGTGACTTGACTTGACTTGCTAAAAAGAACATTATTTTGTGTATTTGGTGTAATTAAATGTGTTTATGCGGTTTAAGGTTAAAAAAACTCATTTTCCACATACTGTACATTATTATTTCTCCTCTATGCCCTGCCTTTCTGAAACAGGTCGTTTTTTACATAGCTCATCTGTCTGAAAAGCGAGGTGTGCGTGCTCTGATTGGCCAGCGATCCAGTGCTTTGTGACTGGCCGAATGCCTCAAGCGTGTGACGGAAATGTTATGCCCCTTGTTGCATCGCACTGCATAAACATGAAACCATGTCTGCATTTGTGATTGGAGAAACGACAAACAACAAGCGCTACTCTACACCAGCTTTTCTCAATTCCAGTCCTCACACACCCCAGCTCTGCATATTTTGCACCTCTCTTTTTTAACACATCTGATTCAGATAATCAGCTCGTTAGAAGTGAGCTCCGTACATGAACTGTGTTCCCATTGACATGGTCCCTACACAGTGTTCATTGCTCCCTACTCCCTGAACAGGGGAAATCTGTTTAAGTTAACTTACGAAAAAGAAGTTTATTCAAGTGTGCTATTAGTATACTTCTTTTAAACTAAAAATAGGAAAGTATGCTTTAAGTTTACTTTTTATGTACGTCTCAGAAATGGGCTTTATGTACTTCTCAGAAATATCCTTAAAATGACATTTAAGTATACTTGACTTATACTTACAAAAAGTCTAAATATACTTGAACTTTACTTAAGTATACTTAATAAAATAAACTTGAAGTATACTACTTTTTGGTAAGGGTTTACTTAAATTTGGAACATTCATTCACGGATTTCAAAGTCTTCGCACACGGACAAGTGTGACATCATATACCTCTGTAAATAAATACAATTTAAATTAACATCTCGCACACTTCAATGCACTTTGAATGGAACATATACGTTCACTTCGAACTGAAATCATTGCGGAATATCCTGTGATGTCCACTTTGCAGGGCACTTACATTCAAACAAATGTCAAAAGCCATAAGAGAAACATACAAAATGTGCAGAGCAGGGGGGCACAAGGACTGGAATTGAGAACCACTGCTCTACATTGCTCAGAACTAGCGTTTGAATCGTCAGCGGCAACATATGTAAACGTACTTACAGACTGTGAGTCAGAATAGCCAGCATTGTAGTCTTCTCTCCTAGGATCAGGAAACAGTCCTCCATAAAATGTGCTGCACACTAAATATTTGGGTTGAACTGTTCTGGAACAGTGTTGTAAATACAACTTAACCACTGATTTTTTAGTTGTGTCCTCTTTTGGAAGGCCAAACAAAGTATTTTTGCTTTCACAATGAAACAGCATCTCCACAACATGGCGCCGGCGGCAACAGCAAAAATCATAAGCTGTTTCTCAATATGCATACTTGTCTGTACTTGTGGACTTGTGAAACATCATCAGTAGCTGCCCAAGTACTGTTCCAATTCAAAGTTCACATCTAGCCAAGTCCAGTTCAAATCCCCGGATGTGTTCTTGATCCACCCCTTTTACTGAGGATGCATGGAGAGGTGACTTGTGCGGACTTGATACGGGCCATAACCCAGAATTCAGTTCGAACCAGGTTTGCATCAATGGCGGAGGAGAAAACTCACAACTGTAAGTAATACATTTCGAAATACTATTGTTGTTTTATCACGAAATGTAACGTAGTTCTAAGAGTTTTGATGCCAGAATGTTGTTTAAACTTCAAAGCTACCGTTGAATTTTAAGGTTATAGCAACTATTTGAAAATTTGCTCAGACTATTTCGTTACGAGTTGAAAAATCCAGGCAATCCGGTGCTGGTGTAAGTAACCCTCGGCAAAAAATATTTTTATAATTGTATTATTTTTCATTAACTTAAATTAAGCATGATTTTTTATCAAGGGACTGCTGAGGAAACTCGGGCCTTGATAGAGTGGCGGGCGGCCAACGAAAGCCTTTTCACCGGGAGGCACAATTCCTCCAAATGGGAGATGGGAGTGAGTATTGATTTTGTATAATTCCCTGTATGTCTGAAGGTTTGGAGCTAAATTTGGACAGTCTTCATCCATAAAAATGAATACGTTATTGAAGTGGAATCATGTCAATCTTTATGGTTTTGTTTTGCCTATAGGCATTTTGTTTCCACTTCTGGTTTGGCCATAACTTGGATTGCCAATATACACATCTATAAATGCACCTTTAGCATCACAGGTGCCCTGTAGAATGATGGAAGGGAAGATCTTTCTATTTATGTAGCATCTTTTTGTGGGATTGCAGAAGGAACAATCCTGATGTGGCACCCATCGATGGCACCAGCAGCACAGCGGAATGCCTCATGGCCAGCAAGGCGAGCAAAGCCTCCCCCCACCTCATCCATTTCCTCTGCTTTTGGAAAATGAATAATTTTGTGGAGGATGGTCATCATCTCCTCCACAACATTGTGAACAGTCCTACAAACTCTTGAAAGTGGCATGCTGAAGTTATCTGATGTGACCCTGTAGGATGCTCCACAGGCAAGCCAATAAACCGTAACAAAGTACGGCTCCATCCATGGGCTTTTTGACGGGGCAGCATCTGTACCAGCATGTTGATGCTGTTCCTGGAGAGCCTGAAAGCTGGCTTTAAATCCTCTCCAGAAAAAAACTTGACCAGAATTGGTACCTGGTCATTGATCTCTGAATACCTGCGAGTGTGACTTTGTTCCTGTTAAAATATATACATAATATATAAATTAAGAATGTTTTTACTTTTGTTGTATTATGTATTTGTTATATGTATTTCTTTTAAAAAGTTTTTATTATATGTACTGTTGTTGCATTATGTATTTATTATATTTTTGGATTTTTAAAATGTTTTTACTATATTTAATGTATTTATTACTATAGGCTATTTATTCAGTTGTTTTAAGGATTTTGTCTAAAATTTATTAAAATCTGCCATAATTAAATTTCCCTCTAACATTTTCTCTTTTCGTGAAGTATTTCTTTATACTCAATTTCGGTTTCATTCATTTATTGATAAGCTCTAGCACAACATAAAAGTTGTAGCCTATATGATTATAATAGACATTAAATTGTCCTGTTTGTGTTAATGCAGTAATATGATGTGCACCTAACTATATAAAGATGGTAAACAAACTATCAACTTATTTAAGCACCACAAAGACAAATATAAGGTGTGTGAAGTGTAAGCTAGTTAATTTAATTGTTATCAACTGTCAGACCTATTGTACTTGTCAGTTTATTTGGTACACTAAAAAATCTAATGTAGTCTCATGACATCCCTGCAATAGTTCACATAACTTTTTGTGAGTTAGTACTTTGTAGTCTGTTGATAAGGTGCCTATATTATACATTAAAATACATTTTATTATTACTTTTCATTTGGATATACCTAACTAAGTCCACATAAGTATATGGGCAGTTTATGAAGAAAGAATATTTAGAAAAACGTACAAAGCTAGAGATACATGCTAATATGGCACGTCTCTTTGCCATCCTCCGCTGCATCCTGGCTTTTCTTTGAAGGATTTGTCTCCTCCGTTCGGCAGCCTCCTCTTCAGCATCTTGATAAAGAATAGCAATTGCAATGGCAATCCTAAGCTGTTCCATTTTGATTTACACTGATTTACAATTGATCTACACCTTTCAACCCTTTTTCCTGCTTTTTATTTAAATTGTAGCTGAGTGGGTTTATTGCTAGATTGTTCTTAATGAAAAGAGGCAGTTGTTTCCACATATTTTATTTTATTTTAAACGACGTAAATATAATCACAATAGTAATGTTACCTGAACCACATATTAATGTTTAATAGTTTTTGAAATAAAAAAGAGGCAGTTGTTTAATATTATATTCAATTTCATTATAAATATAAAGTGAAAATAATGAGAGTAGGTACATATTAGTTTTTTAATACTAATATATTTATTATGTTGAAAATAAAAAAGAAGTTAATTCAAGTAAAGCATGCAGGCCTATTGCATGCTGAGTGACGCTATCAAGTACGCTGCCGTTCCATTTGTAGAATGACTGGACTCGCGTCCTCCCGTCCTCGAGAGTTCGTTCTTCTGAGTTGAACTTGGCAAGTCCAAACTCGGAAGGACGGAAGTCCAGACTCTGCGAACTTGGTATTGAGAAACGCCTATAGTTACGCCTTCTTTCTTTGTGTGAACATTTGGGTGGTGTTATGCAAATCTTTCCATATCGTGACCTAGACGTGGAGGAATATTAGAACTAGTATGACCATATAAATAAAAATATTACAGGAATTTGGAAAATAAAACCTCAGATGAACAACACCACATGACATATTGCACTGTCATTATTTATTTAACAAAAATAAAGCCAAAATGGAAAGGCCATGTGTGACAAAGTTAGGACACCCTTACTGTTAACATAGGGATTAAGAGGATAAGTAACAGTCAGGCAATGCTAATCAAATGCGGTGTGAACATGTCATGTGGTGTTGTTCATCTGTTCACATTTTAAGACCTGCCAAGGACCATATAATTTTTTATTATGTCCTGATACTTCACATGACTGTATATTACATAGTGCACATAAGACAAAACATGAATTACAAATGAATTACAAATGTAACTCTGTGTATTTTTGCACAGAAAACAAAAAAACAAAAACAAACAAACAAAAAAAAAACATAAAAGGTTGCATTGCACAATAAAGAGTTGTATTGCACTTAGATGTGCATGCAGAGTAGAGTATAATGCAAGTGTATTAAACTAAGACTGACATTCAAATTGAAGAATATATATGAGATCAGTGCATATTGGAGTTCATAATGTTTATGGGTCTAGGAAAGAAACTGTCCTTTAATCTCCTAGTTCTTGTTTTAATTTTCAAGTGTATTACACTAAGACTGACATTCAAATTGAAGAATATATATGAGATCAGTGCATGTTGGAGTTCATAATGTTTATGGGTCTAGGAAAGAAGCTGTCCTTTAATCTCCTTGTTCTTGTTTTAATTTTCAAATTCAGATTTCAAAATGTCTTTCCACTCAGACTGTGCAAGGGTTACCCAACAAGTTGGAGATATTGAACAACATGTTGCAAAATCTGTTGAGTAAAAGAAGAAGAAAAAAAACTCTTGCTAATGTAAATTGAGCAAGTCAAGAATTTAATTCATTTAAAGGTTCACACTTTCTTGTTTTCTATTATGCTGGTGTGCACACTAATCTGTGTGTTAGTTACAACAAATTTCCGCACACAACTCAATAGTTTAAGGGTGTAAAGGGGTTAGTGAAAGGGCAAGCTATACTTCAGTCTTGTAATGTGCACCTGACCTTAAACAGCTAATGCTGCAAGATGTAAATTTGGGTTCTGCTTTTGAAAAAAGATTTTGGGAGGTAAATATCTGTGTTTGAGAAGCACTCCTACATTGGTCAACAGCTGTTCATTGTTTTTGAAATATACTGTGGCATATTCAGTCTATGAGAAAAACTCCTCTGAGTGTTTCATCATGTTCTATTTACAGAGGTCAGTTATTAACAGGAGTGACAAATGTTTTTTTGATTAAGCACTTACAGTAAGCGATAACTCACTTACACTAACTAACACCACAGACCATCTAAAATATCTTAGCAAGATAACTGCATACTTAGAATCTACATAGTTTAAAACTCTGTATCTGAGACATCTCTGCACATCAAGAGCAACAAAAACACTAGAGCTGCATTCTGAGTCCCTACAGGGTCCCTATGCAGTGTTCACTGATGTTCACTTTACTTGACAAAATCATTAATTTGTAAGAACCTGCAAAGTTAAGTTGCACATATTTGGATTTTAAAGTTTGTAAGATCATGCCTCCACACCAGAAATATCAAATCTAGCCCCGGATGCCAGATCTTGCCAAAAATATCTATCAGAAGCAGGAGAGGAATTGATGATGATAAAAAGGAGCAAAATGATAATTTTATGATGATAAAAAGTTTATTGAATAATCTATGTATGTTTCAATGTTCAGACTTTGTCTGATGAATACAAATCAAGTAGTGTTATACCAAACTGCTTCACAACAACTTCCCATAAACCTTGAATTTCCATAAATATTCCCTCATAACTCTTATTCATGAACACAAACATCCCTTGAAACCACACATCATAAGACTAAACAACAATGGAAAAATAATATAAAATAATGATATAATATAAATGACTAATAAATGAATAAATCAATGAACTATATATTTAAATGGCTGTAATGATTATTTTAATGGAATAACAAAATAATGAATGAATGAATGAAGAATAAATGAAAGAAAGTAAAACACAGCAAAAATGTATGGTTGCACTCATGAAGCAAAACACACAGTTTGCATTTAAGGATCCTCAGATCCTTCTGGTTTAATAAAATATTTTTGTAAATAAATATAGCCGTACGATTATGTAATATACATTGTATATAATACAGTGCCCTTCAGTAATATTGACACCCTTGGTAAATACGAGCAAAGCTGACTGTGAAAATAAATCTGCATTGTTTATCCTTACCTGATCTTTCTTTTAAAAAAATTCACAAAATTCTAACCTATCATTGAAGTCAACCAATTGAAAGTGGGGGGAAAATCTCATTTTGAAATAAATGCTTTCTCTAGTTCATGTTGGCCATAATTATTGGCACCAATTATGTCCTTTTCCCAAGATAACAGCTTGGAGTTTTCTCCTATAATGCCTGATGAGTTTGGAGAATACCTGATAAGAGATCAGAGACACTTCTTTCATCGAGAATCCCTCCAGATCCTTCAGAATACCAGCTCCATGTTGGTGCTTCTCCTCTTCAGTTCACTCTACTCATTTCTATAGGTTTCAGGTCAGAGGACTGGGACAGCCATAGCAGAAGCTTCATTTTGTGTTCAGTGACCCATTTTTGTGTTGATTTTGATGTTTGTTTTGGATTATTTTCCTGATGGAAGATTCAGCTCATTATAAGATTTCTAACAGAGGCAGTCAGGTTTAGATTTTTTATCTGTTGGTATTTGATACAATCCATGAAAAAAAGCTCTTTTTTTAGTTTCATCTGACCATAGAAGTTCCAGTCGTGTCTGACAACTGAATATGTTGGAGTTTGCTTTTGGATGAGCAAAGATAATTTTTCTTGAAACCCTCCTGAACAACATGTGGCAGTGGCAGTGACTTTGTGTCTTGCTAAGTTTGCTGCATAAGCTGTTGTGGTGTTCATTTACATCATTTCTAGATTATTGTGTAGAGTGATCAGATGCATTTTAAAGAATTGGTAAAAGCTTCATTGGCCAACCCCACCCCCCCAAAAGAACTTTTCAAAAAAAAAAAAAAAAAAAAAAAAAGTTTTTTTGTTAATGAAAAAAAATGAAAAGATAGTTTTTTTTGCTGAATCATATCAACAGCACATGTGAAAGTGTGAATGAGTACTAGTCAGGTTAATCACTATCATACTAATTAGATTGTAAGAGCAGACTGATTGTTATAAAAGGAGGGAAGAATCGCTTCCAATCATTGTGTTCTAGTTAGCAATGGTGCATCTGAAAGAACCATTTACAAGATCATCAAGAACTTCAAGGAGAGAGGTTCGACTGCAGTGAAGAAGTCTTCAGGACGTCCCAGAGTGTGCAGCAAGTGCCAGGACCATCTCCTCCTGAGGAGTCAGCTACAGAATCATGTCACCACCAGTGCAGAGCTCGCTAAGGAATGGCAGCAGGTTGGTGTGAGAGCATCTGCATGCACAGTAAGGCCAAGACTTTTGGACAACAGCCTGGTGTCAAATAGGGCAGCAAAGAAGCCACTTCTCTCCAAGAAAAACATCAAGGACAGACTGAAATTCTGCAGGAAGTTAAAGCAGAAGACTGGTTATTTTTCCTCTGATGAAACTCCCTTCCGATTGTTCGGGGAAGAAAAGGTGAACGCTACCATGAGTCCTGTGACGTGCCAACAGTGAAGCATCCTGAGACCATCCATGTGTGGGGTTGCTTTTCAACCAAGGGAGTGGGTTTCTCTAATACTTCTGCCCCAAAACACTGCCTTGAATAAATAATGGTATCAAAACTTCCTGCAAGAGCGACGTCTTCCAACGATCCATGAGCAATTTGGTGATGATCAGTGCATTTTCCAGCATGATGGAGCTCCATGTTACAAAGCAAGAGTGATGAAGTGGCTTGAAGATCATTACACTGAAATTTTGGATCCGTGGCCAGGCAACTCCCCGGATTTCAATCCCATAGAGAACCTGTGGTCAGTCCTCAAAAGGCGAGTTGACAAGAAGAAGCCCACAAATTGTGATCACCTCTGAAAACTATAAGACAAGAATGGAACGCCATCAGTCAGGATTTGGTCCAGAAGCTGATATCCAGCATGCCAGAGCCAACTGCAGAGGTTATGAAGAACAAGGGTCAACTCTGTAAATACTGATTCATATTTTTTTATGATATGATATGATACTTATGATATGCTTATCATTGTTTTTCAGTATACCATAGAAACATGTGGAAAAATAATCTACAAATACTGAAGCAGCAAACTTCACAAAACACAACATTTATGTCACTGCCAAAACTTTTGGTTTTGACTGTAGGGGCTGTTTGATATATTTTTTAGGCTTTCTGACCCCAAGATTCAACTAATCTGTGCAATTCTCCAGTTGTGTTCCCTGGAGAGTCTTTGACCACTCAAACGCTCCTCCTCACCATGCATTAGGACGATAAAGACACACATCCTCTTCCAGGGAGATTTGTAACATCTTTAGTTGAATGGAACCTCTTAAGATTAACACTTTCTATTTTGTGAAGCTCAACAATATTGTACTTTACATCAGAACTATATTCTTTGGTTTTACTCCTTGTGATGAATGATTAAGGGAATTTGGCCTTTGTGTTCCTCATATTTATAATCCTGTGGAACAGGAAGTCATAGATGGACAATTACCCTGGTGTGCTAAAAAATGGTAATATGAATGGGAAAATACTTCAGAGAGGAGTGCCAATAATTGTGGCCAACATGCATTGGAGAAAAAAAAATTATTTCATCATGAGATTTTCTCCCCACTTTCAATTATTTTATTTCAATGAAATGTTTTCAATGTTTTTAATGCATTTTTTAAATGAAAGATCAAAAAGGTCAATGATGCAGATTTATTTTAACAGCCACATTTGCTCATATTTACCAAGGGTGCCAATATTAGTAGAGGGCACTGTACATACATGTATAAACATTTGAATGTATTATTATTTCAGTTAATATAAATTGTCATATTTGAAAGTGCTAAACTGAATGAAATATCTCTAATGTGATATTTAATATGAAAATAACCATAATTTGGATACAATAAAAAGCAGATTAAACTATGCCTGCTGTGACTCACCTCATCCCCAAAATATACAGTTGTGTGTAAATGCATTTATCCCACCTATGAGCAGCTTTAAACAATTTATGTAAAGACTTTATAACCCCTTTTGTGCCATCTTTGAAGTGTAAATTGGGCATCAGATTTTTTTTTTATTATTATTTTATTTAACCGTAATCATGTTGCAATGTAATTGCGGCATCTCATGCAATTTCTGCCCACAAACACCTGAATAGAAACCACACCTTAAAGGAAATCAGTAATAATGCTGGAGCATCAACTTATTTTCACTACCTTTGTTTTATTCAAACTTATTAAAGTGCTGGAGTGATGCGCAGTGACTGATGGGTAAATTATCTTTTTTTCACTTGTTTCCTGCATGGGATGTCAAAAGAGCCTACATGCTTTATGATTATCTGTTATCTAGATAGTTTGGGTCCCTCTTTTAAATATATGGTGCTTTTCACCCTTTTTAACCTCCACAAGAAAACAATAGCATGTCTCTCCTCAACAAGCCTATGAAGTATCATTTATGTTCATAGCACAAACAGTTACTTGCAATTAATTAGTATAGTGCTATAAAGCAGGTTCTTGTATTTCCAAGATTTGAAGGAGAAAAAACAGAACCAAACAGAACAGTTTCGGTATGCAATATTTTTATTTTTTATGAATTATACCATTACACATTCAAGACATATTGAATGAGACATAAAGCTTGAAGACTAAAAGTCTGTCAAGCTCAATTATGATACAATTCTTGTGCCATGCTTGCAGATGTTTGATTTAACATCGGCCTTGCTTCCGGATTAAGATTTTAGTCTTTGATGCCCTAAAAAGACAGATATTATATCAAAGATTAAACTCTGAAGTCTGGTGACAGATCTTAAAGCAATCTCTTTTTTCAATCAGTCAATTGCATAATTAAACTTACTTGATTGCAGCGCACAACATACATTCATTGCCGTATGTTATTCCATTGGTTCCACACAAGGGTGCATAGTTCATTGGACAAATGTTAGAAGAGTACCTGCATCTAGGCTTGTAACATAAAAAGGAAAAAACAATGAGCTATTTGCACCTGCATGGAGGGAAAAAAGACGGAACTAAGAACAGCAATTCTACAACCTTTATTTACTCACCACTCTTGCTCCATCAGATATGGCCACTGTCAAGAAGATAACAAAGATAACAGTTTAACAATTTTTATGATGTAGCAAGAGAAAATCTTCTGTGCTACAAAAAACATAAACACTAACTTATTTTGGCCATGTAGTGAAATTGTGGTCCAATGTTGTATTTCAAAATCTCTCTGTTTCTCTCTCTGTCTCTCTCTCTTTCTCTGTTTTATTTATTTATTTGTTTAATTATATTTTGTCTGTGTCTGTGTGTTCAGCAAGAAAAAGTCATATAGGAACAGTCCCTTAAATCACACTTGAAAATGGCTGAATGTGACTTAAATGTCCAAAAAAAGCTTTACAGGACCACCTGCTTTGAATATGATAGCAAAGTATGAATTAGAATTCTTAAGAGTGCAAAGATTTGAATGATGTGACAAATTATCAACATCCTAAAAACATTTTTTTTAAAAATAATCATAATCATTATATTACTCACCCAGAAAACAGAGGACGACAATGACACCTCGTGCAAACATTATTCCCGAACTGAGAGTCAACTTATTCAGCTGATATAAAACTGAACTAAGTGATCATACGATCCGATATTTATAGCAGTCACACACAGACCGTCCATCCCACTGATTCATCATATAAATCATCAAAGGGAGGAACAAAGTCTGTTAACTGCACCTTTAGTTTGATAGATTTAGTTTGGCTGGTAGGTGTGTGTAATTTAAAATGAATAATTACTTGTGCTGTAAAAAGTTAATCATGGGTAATCAATCATTCAATTCCTACTCAACTAGGGAACTATTTGCTTTTCCTCATAATTAAAAGTACAAAATTTTCTAGGCCCATACAATATGTAATTTGCTATATTAATATGTATTTTTATTTTTTTTATTTAAAAAAAAATGATGTATAGATATCTGCAACTAGTTGCATCGGTCACTTTTTACCAATAAATTACAAAATATGATCTAAAAGGATAAAAAATCATACTAAATCTAACATAAATAATAAATATTTTGGTTTATTGGACTTGGGCATTATTTTTGCATCTTGTCTGACTTAATAAAGGATTTTAATATAAGAAAACTTCACATAATTCTTAATAAATGACATCATCAGTTTTATCAATTATATTTGCATAAGAGGAGAAGCAGTTGAAAGTGTCAACAGTGCAGTGTATTTACTGACTATGGAGGCAAGCTCTATAAATTTCAACTATTCAGCTATTTAATTATTTCATTAAACAAATCTTCAGCCAGATTTAATGTTCTTTAGTGATGAATATGATCACCTTGAACTTACACAAAAGTATTACATTTTTCCTACAATGCAATAAATAAATAAATAAATAAAAAATACAGAAGAATTTGGAGATTTTTGCATTTACTGTATATGCACAGGCCGTCAAAAGTCTGCTGTAACTCTGTAAGAAATATGAATCATGTAGACTATGCACAAAGTTTGTTCTTTGGACATGAGCTTCATGTCCTGTTATGCTTGGAAAAACAAGATATGACCCCACTGTACGTACAAGAAAACTATTGGCCCATGCAGAGGGAGTAATGTCATTTTACGGTTTATCCAGTGTAATCTTTGTTTGGTGGTAGTGTTGTGTAAATTAAGTACAGAGTGATGTAAGTACTACGCATTATTTTACGTTTTTTTTTGTGCCGTTTGATTATTCTTTAATTTTGACAATTTGACTTGAAAGCTACTTCAAGTTAATTTTTTTAGCACTCAAATTTTAAACTGTTTAATTAAATACTGAAATAACTAGTTTTTGATTTTATTCTTAAACATTTTTTTTTTATATCCAGACTGACCTTCAGTGTTTGACATAGCTACAATATATCAGAATTCTGTTGCAAAAAAAATAAAGAAAAAAGGACAGAGGTTCACGCAGTTCAAACGTCGATCACCTTATACTCTAACATCACATTTTCCAAAAAGTTTCCACATTTTTTTTCTTTCGATTGTTTTCTTTGTGTTATTATAAACAGTTATTGCTCATAAAGCTTATATTCTGATACACCTTTAAGTCTGTTTTTTTATGTTAATGACAAATTCATCAAAGAATCACTGGAGCTACACGAGTTGTGATGAAAAGTGGCCATTTATACTAAAGACAGTACAAAGCAGTGACTTGTATATCAAGGTTTTATTAAATGATTATGTTTTAAAAAGGACACACAACAGGGGGAAAACACTTTATCTTAAGACAAAACCAAAAAAAAAAAAAAAAAAAAAAAAAAACTGCATGTGGTTCCAGCCTTCATGTCACATCTTAATAATATAAATGAGTGGATTTGTATCAGCATTCCCCCATCCTGGAGATTAATGTGTTGACCTTGTTCTCCCTGTGACAAGACAATCAAACAAATTTACATCACAAACATTTAAATGGATTTTAAATGGATATTAAATAATTGTTTTAATTTTGTTTTTCTTACATATTTCCCAAACACATTGTGATTTGTTTGTGATTTGTTACCACACACAGGGTTATATTCCCGGGTATATGTGGGCAAGTAGTACTCAGAGCATTTTGGCTGCCAACAAAAGCACACAGAATACATTAGATACATATAGTGGTTAAATAAAGCATCATGAACAGGTTATGGTCTTTAACCCACCTCTTTAGAGCCATCAGGGATAACAGCTGCACTTGCTAAAGCTGTTTAGAAGAACATAAAAGTGAAACACACGGAGTCAGAGACAGAAAAATAACTCACCACCTTAGTATATGAAGACCCTGCTACTTAATTTTTGTAGTTTGGACTTTAAAGTAGGGATTCAAAAATAACGTTGTCTTTGTTTTAAAACATGCTCAAAACATAAGACTTTTATGCTCCTTGTTGACAAAATTAGTTACAGACTCACCTGCCAAACAAAGCACCAAAACAGTCCTTGCCAGCATGATTGTTTGTGTACCGCGATGAGTTGACTGTGTAATCATAATCAACCGCTCCCAGGTGTGGTTACTTCTTTTATTGCACTTTTGCTTCCACCCACAGAGCGGTTACAAAGTGCGTCACTCGAATTCCACTAAGCCAAGGCCTTTTTGTTATTTTTGAATATTCATTAAGTGCCCGACGCTCGTTCAATATGCCTCGCTGATTGGCTGACAACTAGACGCGTGTACGTAGGCGGTTGTCAACTTGTCGAATAAAAAAATGAAGGAAGTCTTGACTAATGAATAACGCTATCTCACGACCAATTGCGTGTACGTAGGCGGTTGTCAACTTGTCGAATAAAAAAATGAAGGACGATTTGCCTAGACCCCAGTGCGGGTAGGTTTAGGGGCGGGGTTTGGTGTAGGTAATTCGTACAAATTCATACGAATGTGCAACTCGTAAAATACGTACGATTTGGCAAAAATCGTATGAATTTGTACGAGTGTGGTCGTACGAATTCGTACGAATTAGCCACCTCGTACAATATGTACGAATTGCCGTGAGATCGGGCTGATTTTGTTACATAACAACCCCCACTAAGCAACGTCAGCAGCGTCTTAATTAATAATCATGAGATATTCTTTAACCATAGAGATTCTGAATAAGCGCGCGGCACAGGTGTAACAGTACGCACACTCATACACAGCCTTACACTTAAAATAATTTGAATAATATTGTATAAACGATTATGTCTCGGTTGTAGTTCAGTCAGTTTTCTGTGAAAATTTACACTGGAGAGCGACTCTTATTTTGAAAATGGTGGATTCCGCGATTGCTGACTGTGTCTTTGTTTACATTTCCTGCTCAAGCGCACTAAAATACTGAGATGAGTGAACTTAATTTCTGAGCGGATACATACATTTTATATAATACCAGTGATTATTTAAGCCAGTTTCATTACAGCAGGTGGAGGAAGCGGTACGTGTCATTCATTATATCCACTAAATATTTTGGATGCAGTCTGCTATAATGAGAAGCTCTCTGTCACTAGTAGACTTTATGAATCTATCTCTGTATCTGTGTTGAACAGCAGCTGCATAACAAAAATAATAGTGATTATAACGACATATAGGAGTAACTGTTTCTCAGTGATAGTTGCTTTGACCCATTCCTTCATACTCTCTCTCTTTTTTTTTATTAATGCCAAAACACTTAATAACAAGCCTTTAGACACAACAACCTCAAAACAATAAATGACAAAATACGAAAAAATAATACAAGATAATAAATAAAATACATGAATAAATAAATCAAAATTCCTTCATGCTCTCATTCTTTATTCATTCTGTTATAGGAGTGGTTCCCAATCCTGGTCCTGAGCGTGTGTTTGAATAGGGAGACATCTAAAATGTGCAGTGTTGGGGGTTCTCCAGGACCTGGACTGGGAACCACTGTGTTATAGGGTTATGTCAAGATGGACCAAACAATGCGTGATAAGCTCTCACAACTTGTTTAGGAGTTGACTAGCTCTAGAGAACCTCAGTTAAATCAAGATAAAATGAAGAAGAAGAAGAAAAAAAGATTCTGTAAATTTTGATTTCAGACAGCCATGCCATGGTCACCAAAGCTTTTGCCACCTCTGCCCAAAGTGTGCCTACGATCTCATTATCCAGTCACAGAATGAGGAAACTGGCCTTACCCAGTGTTTATTTATTAATGTTATCAGTTATGAAGCCTAATCAAAGTCCATTCTGTGATTTGCCAAGTAAGCATAAATATGTTTGCACACAGCAGCACTGGACATGACCTTACGCTCCTTGTTAAGTTGTATCTCTTCTTCATTTTATGACCACAGAGTTTCCACTGACTATGTTGATCATTTCTACCACTTGATTATGACCCAGCTGAACCAAGAGCACGCAGAGATTCATCTCTCTGCCTTCCAAATGGTGAATGAGATTTTCAGCCGGTCACCAGCTTCTCATCACAAATTTTCAGGAGCTCCTGGAACTTACAGTAGAAACAGATGCTGAGCAACCGTTGCCTCCACCCAAAGAGGTGGCCAGAAAACTAAGGACACTTGCCATTCAGTCTTGGCATACCATGTATGGAGAGGCGTACAAGAAACTGTCTCTGGGATATCACTTTCTTAAGCAGATTAAAAAGGTATTTATCTGGATGCGCCTGTTCTGTGATGATAGTATTTAATGCCATCAGTCTGCACCTTGTACACGTCACCATTGTTATGTAATTATATAAAGACTGTTATGGAAAAGTTATTGGCTGTATGTCACGTCACACATATTGTGTTCTAGCTAAATTTATCTGTGTAATCAAATGTGAATAAATCGACCAATTGATAAAAAATAAAATAAATAATTGTGTGTCATTGTATTTTTCAATATTATGTTCAAATGGTTTATTATTTACATATTGTTTTTATGCACTTGATGTAAAGGGGGGCTTTAATTTTGATTATAATTCGTCATTATCATAGTGAAATGTCTCTCTAAAGGGATAGTTCACCCAAAAATTTAAAATTCTCTGTCATTATTTACTCACCCTCAAGTTGTTCCAAACCTGTATGAATTTATTTGTTCCTGTAGCTCAAGTGGTAGCGCATAGCGCAAGGTTGGGGGTTCGATTCCCTGGGAACACATGATAGGTAAAAATTGATAGCCTGAATGCACTGTAAGTCGCTTTGGATAAAAGCATCTGCTAAATGCATAAATTCATTTATTTATTTATTTAAATTTATTTGTTTATCTACTTAACACAAAATAATATATTTTGAAGATTAAGTGTAACTACATAGTTGCTGGTCTCCGTTGACTTTTGTTGTATGGAATAGTATGCAAGTCAGTGGGGACCAGAAACTCTCTGGTAACCCACAAACAGATTATTCAACTTCGCCTTTAAGAAATGCATTGTTTCTTTTTTAGGTAGATTTTCATGATGTTGAAGCAAGAACACTGGCTGAGAGAAAAATACAAGTGGAGAAACAGAAGAGATTGGAAAGAATTTAGAAAGAGAAGCTTGAAAAGGCCAAACAGGAAGTGGAGGGTAAACACATTTATGTTCACAAACCGTAACTCCACTGAAGGAAAAATATCTACAGATAAGTACTTAATACCATTTGAACATGAAAGAGAATTAACAAAATAAATGAAAATTAAAAATAAAAGTAAAATCATTTTACACTAAAATCAGTTGTCTATACTAAAATCAAGTAATTGGATTATACCTTGATATATTTACACACATTTGTATTTATATAAATGTAATTTTTTGTCTCCTTTATATCATGTCTCCTCTAAACTTGAAGGGCTAGCAATGTGGCAAACAGGCCAATAATGCGGTCAGGGAGCCAATTGAGTGCAAGTGCACTGTTGGCTTGTTTTCAGAAATGTTGTCAAATTACATTACTGAATAATAACATTACATTTCTCAAAGTAGATCTACTGATCTATAATGAAGAACTAGGTTGCAGATGACATCATGAAATAGACACCACTGGATTGCCATGTTTATATTTCTACAACGCCATTTGCATCGTGCTCTTCCAACACTTAATCTTTTTAATTTGGTGCGTCAATCTGTTAAGTTACTTTATATAGGAGATCATGATCGCACTCAAGAGAACAGTCTTCTTTTACGTTTTATTTTGCGTTCATCACTGATGGGATAAGACTTTCCCATAGGAAAGGAATAGGTCTTTTCCCATCAGTGATTAATGTAAAATAAAACGTAAAAAGAAAACTCTTCTTGTGAGTATGAATCATGTTTATATTTCCACATTTTCTTGATAGGACATCATCTGATTACCCATCCAATCTCTGTTTTTATATCTGAAGTCAGCCTACATTATACAGCAGAATTTCTACACTTTTTTATTTAGATACCGGAATGACTGCTTATCAAACATTGGAGTGAGTTATGTTCATCTTTAATTATAGTTCTCTGTAGTTCTTCTTAATTATAGTATTGAAAATCAGATCAGCTGACGTACAAGGCACCTACACATATTTTTTAAATGTCATTGCGTTCATTCTGGAACGCAGATTTATGTATTTATGAGAGCAATTTATTATTATAGGCTTGTATTATAGTATTATAGTATTTGAAATTAAATCACTTTCAGCCAATAATCCTAGATATAATGCAGTATACAAGTATAGGCACACCTATCTCAACAATGTCTGTATAGCTTATCCTGTGTAAATTGGGAATAATCATTACTGACATCCACAGTAACAAGTACTTTACAGGCATTTTGTCCTGAAAACTTTTCCTGTCTGACTGATACCTTCAAGATATCGTCTTTTAGTCATTGACACTCTGTTTGCATATGCAATGTGGCTGCACATGTCCTATCCGCAATCCAGTCATTTATATGCAGAGAGTGGAACTAATTCTAAATTGCTGTTGTTAAAATGCACAGATAGAAAATATTAAAACAATTTGCATGTAAAGCTTGCATAAATGTGAAATTCCTAGATTTGTATTGCTGTAAGGATAAGTTTACAAGTTTTTTACTGCATGTTTAAGATTTCACAGCCCCACCAAGAATCAACATATGTTAAGCAAATACTTTATTTGCTGGTTAAACACTAAGTGATAGCTCCCAGGACATACTGTAAATGAAATGAACAATATCCTGGAATAGGTAATCTTAGATATAATACTGTAAAAAAAAAAAAAAAAAAAAAAAATCAACAGCTTAAATATTTACCTCAATAAATCAATCATTTAAATTCATAAACTCTTGACTACAAAAGCTTTGTCAGAAGTGTTCAATGAATTGCTAGAGTATTCTTTAAAAGGATACTCCACCCAAAATGAAAAATTTTCCATTTACCCCCATGAATGGGTTGATGATGATTTTGTATTTGGATTTATTGTGTATTGTTGTACACCCAAAGCGCTTTACAATCATGTGGGGGGGGGGGGGGGGCGCTTTGTGTATTGTTGTAGTGTGAAGGATCTTCTTGGATGATGCAACGGCAGCCACAGGACAATGGCGCCAGTGCACTCACCACACACCAGCTACAGGTGGAGAGGAGAGAGAGGCAGAGCCAATCAAGTGGTTGGGGATTATTAGGAGCCCATGATTGACAAAGGCCAAGGGGGCAATTTGGCCAGGACACTGGGGTTACACCCCTACTCTTTACGAGAAGTGCCATGGAATTTTTAATGACCACAGAGAGTCAGGACCTCGGTTTAACGTCTCATCTGAAAGACGGTGCTTCTTGACAGTAGTGTCCCTGTCACTACACTGGGGCGCTAGGACCCACACAGACCACAGGATGAGCACCCCCTGCTGGCCTCACTAACACCTCTTCCAACAGCAACCTAGTTTTCCCAGGAGGTCTCCCATCCAGGTACTGACCAGGCTTAGCCCTGCTTAGCTTCAGTGGGCAACCAGTCTTGGGCTGCTGGGTGATATGGCTGAGGCCCATGTTGTTTAAAAGCTTTGTTCGTCTTCGGAACACAATTTAAGATATTTTGGATGAAAGACGGGAGGCTTGGGACTATTCCATTGACTGGCAGGTAAATTACACTGTCAAGGTCCAGAAAAGTATGAAAGACATCATCAGAATAGTCCATCTGCAATCAGTGGTTCAACCTTAACATTATGAAGCGATGAGAATACTTTTTGTACGCAAAGAAAACAAAAATAACGACTTTATTCAACAATTCGTCTCCTCTGTGTCTCTCTGCATGACCGTAGTGCCATTTTTGGAGAATATCCGCTGAATGCAAGTAGCATACGCTCTTCTGTGTCAGCCGCCCTGCACAGATGTGCTGTTTTTGTTCAAATCAAAGCGTAAATACATGTAGAAAACGTATCCTTGTGTCATGGCTGACACAGAAGAGCGTATGCAGTTTGCATTCAGCAGATGTTCTCCAAAATGAACATCTGCTGTTTTTCATACTTTTCTGGACCTTGACAGTGCAGTTTATTTGGCAGTCAATGGGACAGTCACAAGCCTCCCGGTTTTAATCCAAAATATCTTAAATTGTGTTCCGAACACGAACAAAGCTTTTACGGTTTGGAAGACATGGGGATAAGTGTTTAATGACAAAATTTTCATTTTGGGGCGGAGTAACCCTTTAAGACTTGGGAAAAGTAAATGGTGGCAACATTTGGTACATTTACAGGATGTGGGCGAAATAACAATCACTTTGGCACTAATATTAGAACATTGATGTCATTTTTTTTTTTAACTCTTTGCTCAAAAGTCCTAGCACTTTAAGTTGCTTGGATACAGTACATATAAACAAGTTCATTTGTTCAGTGAACTAAAACCACCTCTTCAAAATCTTGTAAAAGAAAGAAAAAAAAGGTAAATATCTAGAAGACACAGATAACATTTAACAATCTTGTTTAAAAAAGAGTGACAAGTTAAAAAAAAAAAAAAAAACCTAGGGGTCTGTAAAAAAAAAAAGGAAAAAAAAAAAAAAAAAAAATAAAAAAAAAAAAAAAAAAAAAAAAAAAAAAAAAAAAAAAAACCTAGAGGATTGTAGACAGGGACAGTGAATAACCAGTGCTCTCTTCAATACCACGACTGAGGTGAGACCCTTGAGCAAGGCACCGAACCCCCAACTGCCCCCCGGGCGCGGCAGCATTGGCTGCCCACTGCTCCGGGTGTGTGTTCATGGTGTGTGTGTGTTTGTTAACTACTCACTGCTGTGTGTGTGCACTTGGCTGAAATGCAGAGCACAAATTCCGAGTATGGGTCACCATACTTGGCCACAAGTCACCTCCTTTCCTTTTCTTAAGTTCTTGTTCAAGTCTTGTTCTGTTTAAAAATGTCATTAAGTGCTATTAATCCATAGTTAAAAATAAGAAAAAGTGTTTCCATCCATTTCTATCCATGCTAAAATGCTTGTTTTGATCTCTCTTTCATTAAGAAATGACGACAGAGATTGAGGAAACCTTGACTGAGATGAACATCTGCATAAAACTGCTTGCAACCGACGATTTAAACCTGTTTAGTGAGGAAGCAGGAGTTGCTAAAACCTCAGAACAAAAATCTGAGAACATATCTGACCAACCCTGCTGCAGTAAAGACCTGAGCAGTGAGCACAACGGAAAGATAATAGAGAAGACAAATGATGAAGGGCAAACAGACAAGTGTTGTGACGAGAGTGACACAGAGGAAGTTCCTGATGAGGACACATTTATCCACAGCACTGGTTTAATGTCTTATAGATATCAGCTGGAGCTCAATGTGTCCACAGGTGTATCTGACTGATCGGGTTCACAGCCATTCTCATGATACGTATCCTCTGTCAGGTCATAGCATGATATGGAATTTGGAGTTCAAATTGGGAAATTTTGTGAATACCCATTTGAATCATGTCTGTAGATTTAAAATTGAGGGAGACGGAGGACAATGAAGCAATAGTAAACACTGTGAGGGATCTTCATAGACTCATCACAACCAGACACCTGTCTCTGGTTCCAGGTAAACCCTTTGACCTCTTAAAG
Organism: Cyprinus carpio; assembly: GCF_018340385.1. Lineage (NCBI taxonomy): Eukaryota > Metazoa > Chordata > Actinopteri > Cypriniformes > Cyprinidae > Cyprinus > Cyprinus carpio. The sequence continues at coordinate 3,979,280 of NC_056610.1, read as the reverse complement.
GAATCATTCATTCCCAAATGAAAAACCTGTCATTTATTATTCAGAAATAGATGTTTAGCACAATGTCCAAGCAGCTTTTTTTTTTAAAAATAATTATTTGATTTTTTATTTTATATATAATATTTTTTTTTAGAGCGATAAATTGAGTGTCTTTTACAGGTCTTTACAAAGGTGGGAGTTGAGGAGAACTGATGAGGAGATCCACTGAGTTGAAGAAATCACCAGAGTACGCCTTGAGAAAACACAAGTATCTTCATATAGATTACAAAAACAGAAAGAAGAGTGGTGAGTTTGTTTTTTCAAACAGATATAGGCTTACACTTTTTTTGCTCTGATTTTGAGGGTTAAACAGTAATGAGATTGCTACACTCTCACATCCTGTTGTTTCTTTTGTAATTGAGTGCTTTATTAAATTTAAGGCATCTGTTGTGTTGTGAAGGTGAAAATGTGAGTTGATTGAAAACTGTTTTTATTTTTGATGTGCTGAATGGCTGTTCCAGGATTTTACAATGACAAATATCACATGTGAATTTGTTTTGTGAATTGTATTCAATATATTTAACTTTTCACAGTTACATCAAAGCCAGATTGTAATGTTTCTGATGTTTAAATCATTATTTCTTTTTAAAAATATGTTTACATAACGATTATTATAAATATATAATATTAATAGTTATAATGTAATACATTCATTTATATATCAGTGAATTTCCATGGATTGGATACTACATCCAGCTCACGACTGATTTTTCTGTGTTGAGTAAGATATAGTATACTGTATGCATACACACAGTATGTACCATGCTGTAAGCAGCAGTGATCACAGTAATTCAGCAGGGCAAATTACATCTTATAATTACAAATTATAAGTGTTACTGTGGCTTAGTGGAAGAGCATTGCGTTAGCAGCGCAAAAGGTTGTGTGTTCGATTCCCAGGGAACACATGTTAGGTAAAATATTTTTAGCCTGAATGCACTGTAAGTCGCTTTGGATAAAACTTCAGTAATGCATTATGCCCAGAGGAGGGCGCTCTTTCCCCATACATTAAATACTACAATTTTGTCAAATAGTGTGCTGGAAAAGCTTTTTTTGTCACAAGATGTCCACATGTAACACATGATGAGGGTGTTGAGAATATTTGTGTAGTGTGGACATTTTTAGATTACACTGTTTATTGTATGGTCAAACTCTTAAGACATGCATCTTTGCATTGATACTGGGAGGTTTTCTACAGGGAGGCACAGCTCATGTGCTAATGGAGATTTGCTCACTCTAGGGTGGAATGGGACACAGCAAGCAGTTAGGAGACACACATTATGACACGTTATCCATTTTTAACTGGGTGAAAAGAACAGACAGGGTAGAGAAAAAGGAGGGGTTTGACACTGACAAAGCACTTGACTGCACGCCAGAGAGGTTTATCACTCTCAGTGACGATTTCCAATGCAAAAAGTCAGTGCTTTGTGATAAAGCAACAACTAAAAGGTCTTTATCATAATTTGTTTTTCCTTTCCCCCCTAAAAGCATTCCATTACTTTATTCCCTGTGTCATTGCTATGACATGGGTGGAATTGCTTTCAGCTTAAACTCCTACTGATTGAAGAACAGAAAAAGGTGTAAAATGACTATTTATAATTTTTATGTGTGCCTTTATCACATGATAATGAGTTTTAGATTAAAAAAAGTCTCCAATAGCTTGGAAATGTAAATATATTATAAGGAAAAATGAATTACTACAGTATACCAAAATATCAGTTATTTGCATAAATAGCTCACCATATTTTTCTTCATGTAAGATCCTTGTGTGGATTTGTGGCTGAGGTCTGATGTTCCTTATGCAGAAAATATGTAATGAAAAAAAAAACATTTATAGGGCTAGGGGAGATTACACATTTACTGTGATAAGGCAACTTAATGGTTTGGCCTTAAGGAGCAATAATTGAGAAAAATAATATCTATTTAGTTTATTTTTCTTTGGCAAACAAAAGATGAATATGTTATATATAAATCTCATATACAGTGGTTTAAAGTAAATAACACTTAAAAATGTATACTTGTCATTGTGATAACATTTTAAAGCATGTTTAAAAAAAAAAAGAAAATTATAACAATATATATCGGTCAGTAGGTCAGTATGTGGTTGTGAAATGGGATCATGTTGATAGTTATTGTGATCCTCTAAACCTGTGATTATACTGCTATGAAATCTGTATGAAATCTTGAGAACTGACTTTGTATATCCAATAAAAATAACTTTAACAGCAGCTGGTTAAAAGACGTACACTCTAAAAAAAGATGGTTCTTCAAAGGTTCTATAAAATGCAGTAAGTTTTTATTTAGAACCATAGCATTCTAAAGAACCATTTTATGCTGAAACGGTTCTTTGATTTAGGGTTTAGGGTTCTTTATTCCCGCCCTTTTGTTTTTCAAATCTGTAACTGTCTATGGTCCATGTTGTTAGATTTTTTATTACTAGGGTTTATGCATAAACATACCCAGCTATCCCATGACTTTCTTCCTTTTAACATTGTGAAGTGCTCACATACTACTTTTGGCCTTCATAAAAAATAGTTTTCACATAAGCAAACGAAAGGAGACACATATCTAAACTCAATTGTGCATTTCAGATGCTGTCACATCCTACAACCTCATCATCTGCAGAGAGAAACTGTTAATCAATCACAACAAATTACAGATAATGATTAACTTAAAGGCATCATAGAGGATTGTGAAGATATATCACTGGGGTTTGGTCTTCAATACACTATTTTATATAAGATTTTGTTTTACTTCTTAAAGCATTTATTTATGTTCTGTGTCCATTGTCATTCATAAATGTGTTCTGCTAATAACTGTTGTTAGAACGCTGTCATTTTTTATACAATTTCACGTCATTAAATAAAATAAAAGTACCTAATTGACGTTATTGTTCTTGTTCTTGTTGTTGATTTTATGTAAAACCCTAATAGACACTTCAAGATATTATAAGACCAGGCAGATAGAGAGGTACAAAAACAATATTAATAAATAATATATACAAATACTACTACTACTAATAATATTAATATACTAATATTAATGAAAAACTATCATTTAAAAGGTTATTTATAACACCATTAAGGTTCTATATATCATTTTCAAAGCATGGTTCTACATGGAACCCTATTAAAAAGGTTCTATTTAGCACTAAAAAGGGTTCTGCTATTGTTACAAGCTGAAGAACCCTTTTCTGGTACTGTTCAGAACCATTTTTCTTAAGCGTGTACAGCTCCTGCAGCATTTGAGATGACAGTTACTTATATGTACTGTGATCTAAAGCAATGACAGCCGTGCATTTAACTCTGAATTAAGTGATCAAATTCATTTTGGGGGTCATTAGTTCACAGTGTGTCCTTCGACATGAAAGAATTGATACCTTTGTGTGTGTGTTCGCGGTGTGTGTGTGTTCACTGCTGTGTGTGTGCACTTTGGATGGGTTAAATGCAGAGCACGAATTCTAAATATGGGTCACCATACTTGGCTGTATGTCACATCGCTTTTGGTTACTCACAATTACAGTTAAATGTTGGTCAATATTTGTTGTCGGCAGACAAAACTATTTAATTAATAAATGTACTCTGAAAAACATTTACTGTAGGATTTGCTTTTTAAACAGTTTGGACTCAGAAATTGCTAGTAAATTTTAACAAATAATTACAAACAATTAGCAAGTAACAGAAAGTTTGAAGCAGAAAGACTGAAATAGTATTTTATATCATACTTAAGTAATCTTTGTATTATTACAACATTTTTTTTTTTTACAGTGAACCTATTCAATAAATAAATAGATAGAAAGAAAGCGTGAATATGGTGAATTTGAGTAAATTCAGGTAAATTGTGAATTTGGGTAAATTAGAACACTTTTGCAATTGAGATGACTGGGAAAAATGTCTCAATTATCCTGAAATAACCCTGGGTGTGTGTTTGTATGTATGTATATGTGTGTGAGCTTTCAAATTGATATATGACAGAAAACTTCACAAGAGTCTCTCCAGGCTGCCTAGAACGTGTTCTCGTGACAAAACGCATTTCATTCTTTTCTGCGGTCAGCTAGCCCGCTAGTCCATACACCTGAGTTATTGGTTTGCTATAATAATTTGCAAGACCTTCCCCGTAAGAGAGGAGATTAGCATATAAATAGCAGATGCACAGAGGACCATCACAGCTGAGTACATTTAATTTTTGGTTTATAAGATTGAATGGGTTTTTAAACACATAGCCATCAAACTTGGCCAAAGACAAATGAAGTGTAGGGCTCAGTTGTCCGAGGCTACCTCCTCAGCTCATTTTTTAAAAGGATAACAGACCTGCTTAAGGAGTGTGCCTGGCCGCCGCTTCCCTGGGCACAAAGTAATTGAGATTGCTTACAGAGTTAATTAGACCATACAAAATATATTGGAGGGCACGAGGAGCACTGCTGGAATGTGTTTTTCCCCATAAGTGGGGGACATTTAACCAGAAACTCATTATATTATCCTCTCAGGGTAGAGGCCAGTGGCCACTACATGATCAGTAGAGTGGGAGCACATTGTCTATAGTCAACATCACTCTTATATGTCCATGTCTGCTGATGAAACAAATCATGGAGATTAGCGGCAGTGTTGTCATAGTTTTCATTAATATTTTGAATGTTTAATTTTTTTTTCATATTTTCCATTTAAAATTTTCTTTCTTATACAGCTTTAGTATTTTGTTGTGTTTCTGACATTTTATTAGTTTTTTTTTTCAGTTTTAGTTTTATTTATTTTAGTACATGTTTCCTTGAAGAATGGCTGAAATAAAATAAGTATATATCTTATGCTATGTAATTAACATTTATTTTATTTTTAAGTAACAAAAATATATATTTATATTTTTTAGATTTTATTAGATATTAGATTTAGTTTTTGTTATAATATCATAACCCTGGTTAAAGGGACAATATCTCAGCTTTTATAAACAAAAAATTCACAAAATAAAGCATTTTTCATTGAATTATATTTACTAATACTCATTCAATAAAATATTCAATTAATCCGTGAAGATTATTAGTAGATACTTTTATTATTATTTTAAATAATTAAAATGTATATACTAATTTATATTACTTAGAAAGTAATCTAATTTAAATGTTCATTTTACACAAGTATTTAACATTAAAATGGCTGTTGTTTGATTATTACCTTAGACACTTTTCAAGTGATATTAAAATTTTTCAATCATTAGGCTGATACTGTATTGTTAACTGTAAAAGAATCAAATTCAATACACAAGTTGTATTACTTTCTGGAAACATTCCCGGGATACTTTACATTGTCAGGAGTTAAGTTTTCCTTGAGACACTTGGATGTGTGCTTCACATGTCAGCAAAAACCCTTAAATGGAGACTCGTTCTCAGTATCTACACCCTCCAGTCAAAGAATTTTAATACTGCCATTACAAGTTCAGTGCAGATTTTATCACAAGTGCAGATTTTATCACAACAGAATTAAAGTGATTAAAACATAACAGTTTTTGGTCTGCAATGTCTATTGTGGCAGTATTTTTAAATGCACTTTAATATGTCAAGGTAGTAACCGTATTTGGTTAAAGAAAGACAAGATGAATAGATGATCTGTACTGCAGCTGGTGACAACAATGCATAAAAAAGGTTTAGGTGAGATTGAAATGATGTTTAAAGTTTGTAATTAGTTGCAGATTGTAGAATGACTGCTCAGTGTTTCAATTTACACCAGATGTTCCCTCCCTTTTTTAAAGTGGTGATGTACTTTCCTGTATCTCTATTTCCGAAGTGGACTCTGTCGGCTATTAGCAGTGTTGTTTACATGTGTTAAATACTATACAAATGTGAAAGTAACTAATTAAACTCAAATACAGACCAGGAGCAAGGCCAGAAATGTTTAAGTGGGTGGGCCTACATAAAACAGGGTGGGCAAAGTGTGCTGTACAGTATGAAAACTGCACGTCAAATTTCCAACAGAAAATATAACGTGGCACAAAGGTTCAAAATTAAAAATAACAAAACAGCCCATATTATGTGATTATGTTTTTAACTAAATATATTAAGTTAGTGTAATAAGATGTTCATTATTTTTATCGTTTAATAAATTACATCCATTTGGAAAATTACCAACTTCTCATTGGGTGGGCCACAATTAGAAGTAGCTTGTAGACAGTGGTACAGACAGTGGGTGAAATATGCAGTTTATGTGTAGTGAAAAAAAAAAACCTTATAATGTATTTAGCTTGAGTACAAGGGCCACATTAAACATACTGATCAACTTTGATCTGACATTAATTGTAATCTGATACATTTATGGATGAATTGGGATATTCAGATAAAAATGTTGTGGGTTACACAGTGAAAAGTAAGTGTTACAAACTAGTAGTTTTCTGGACTAGTAGTTTTTGGAGGAGAGGGATTAAAAGTAAGAGGGTTATTTGATATCTACTGTAATAGAAATACTTGCAGCAAGCTAACACATAAATAGGATAATTTTGATATCATGTTGACTTTAAAGTATCAATTTTCATTGCATTACAAATTTTAGGTGGAGACTATAGGGCTTGAGTATAAAAATAAAGGGATTATTTAATTTTATAACCACTGAAAACACACAGATGTGTTCTGTGTTCACCATTTCTGAACCAACACCACCAGTGCACGTAATTGAGACCTCATGCAAAGATAGTTTATACCTCAATATGGTATTGTCAACATAGCCTGCCTGCAATAATGAGAAAAAAAAATTAACGAAAGCAAAGCAAGCTACGATCTTTAGTACTTTATATTGAGGTAATCATGAAGACAATTAGACAGAAAAAATGGAAAGGCACACTGTAGCTGTACATTTTAGCATTGCCCTCAAAAAGGAAGGGCACACAGATTATATATACCATTTTATACCAACGACCCCCATATTTAAAAACTGGCATTCTGTTATGCATTGTAGCGCATGGGCCGCTTAAGCACCTTTTGAGTAAATTAAAAGACATAAATTCTGTTTAGCACTAATGCAGACGTCATCTCCCCAGGCCTGCAAGTCTGAACACCCTCGGCTAAGGAGTGGGTCCCAGGAGGAGGGGGGTAAAATAGCCTTGAGTTGCTTTTCACCTTTCATAAATTCCAGGCTGGGGATTTCTGTACCAAAAAAATAAAAAATAAAAAAAATAATTCATTTGCAGCATGGTGGTTCATTGCTATTCTGTTTAGATTGATGGTGGTCATTTACCCGGCAGTGGAAGTTAAGTGCTGCTGTCACTCTTGAAGAGCATAATTGGGAGGTTCCACAGGTCAGTGGCGGTGACAGTTTTCTCTTTTGATTAGTGTTAGAGTGATAACAAAACTTACAGCGCGAGTGATGGATGAGCAGGTGCAGATGGCAGCAGTAGATGCTCGGAGGGAGAGCAGAATAAAGCTCACCTGCCTTCTGAAGCCATAAGCCAGTCTCCATCATCTTCATCACTTAAAGACATCTATAATGCGATTATGCTTAACTTTTTTTTAATTAGTTGTGTTTGCTAAGTCATCCCTTTTACTACTGAACATACTTGGCTTTAGTAACTATAGATATTAAACTTTGGCCCTTAACTGCCCTGCATTGTGGTACGGACATTGATATTATTTCAGATCTATTGGTTGATCATTTGTGTTTTTTTTTAAAGGCTGATACAAATACCAGTATCTAGGGAGTATTGTGGCTGATGGCTGATATAATACTGACAAAAATGTTGCTTACAATTTAATTAAATCCAATAAGACATACACACTATTGCTTATTTCAAATGAAAACTAGTTCATTGAAACACAAGTGTTTTTTTTTTTTTTTTTTACCCCATAGAGTATTATGCATTTGTAAAAATCTAATCTGTCATATAAATGTTAAAAGTGCAAAACATAATATGACATGGTGGAATCTGAGCATTTGTCTTTGATACTTTCTACAAACCTTGAGATTTATGAAAGCTTTCCAGCTTACCTTGACCATAGATATACATAAGATCAGAGAAACCATAACTTCTCTACTAGTCAAAGGTACTTGATCTGGTTTGAATCACATTTAAGATGGGTTTATCCGGTGCCTCGTGTTGACTTGATCTCCTTACAGTGATTGCATGATGTGAACATGGAACTTCAGAGTAAAAATCGTATCACCTTGTTCGTCCTGCTCTATTGTAGAACAACTTGCACAAAGATGTAATTAACAACTCAACCTCACCATCTCTAGCCAAGACTAAGACACCCAATATTAAGTGGGCATCCACCAGCAGCTTTAGTTTATTTTGGCTTGTCAGTAGTCTCATGTATCCCTACTTTCTGAACCATCGCAAATAATTATTATTGTCTTCTTTGTGTGCTGACAGATGCTGGAAAAAGTCTGTTTAACATAACAACTATTATTTTATGCAGTCACAGTTAACTGGGACAATGCTCAGATAGACTACCACTAGAAAAAAAAATTGGATGTGGTCAACTGGAAATTCTATTAAGGCTTTGAATTAAAATGTTAAGATGTCCCACATTACTGCAGAGTTTGCCGTTCATAGTGCTGTAAATCTCTGGAATATCCTGAGGCCACAGTGAATATCCCATCTGAGTGTTAATCAGCCAGAGGAGAATTGCAGACATTCTTTGTAAACTGTCAGCAAACAAGCGTTGTTTTGAGAATGACAAAAAATGGAAATGTTTTGCAACAGAAGTTTTTATAGCATTTTAAAAAAAAAAAGCAAATGTTTGAGTAAACCAAGAAAAACAGGCTCATAGTGACTTAATTCCCTCACGTTACCATCTCTATTCGGTGTTATGTATGCCTTTAAAGCGACTTTGTTTTTCCTGAGCTAGATGAGAGCTCCTGAGGATGGAGAAGATGACGATGATGATTTTGTAGATGTACCGGAAAAGGAGGGCTATTAACCTCACATTCCTGAACATCTGTGTGCAGAGTATGGTGAGTTTGTTCAGGTGCAGATCTGAAGCCGTAATGCAATAAGACAAACCTGTTCATCAGTAAAGGGACTAGCTTTCTCTATAGGATCTTGCTTAATCCAAATAATCTCTCATAGGATATCGCCACGCTCTTATAGTGGCTGCTTCAAAGTAGATATGAGCTGAAAAGTCCTCTGGGGATTCCAGTTTGTTTTTAGTTTTGGGCTTAAAGCAGCAGGATATTTAAATGTGGAATTAAACGCACAGTGCTGAGTTTAGTTAGAAATTGTTAGCTGGTGAAAAGCTTCAAAGCACAAAGGAAAGTTTGTTTATAGAGTTAAGGTGTAAAGCGTGAAGTGTTTGTGCTCAAAGCAATGTACAACTTGTGGTAGTTGTGCTGTTTAGCTATGAGTTTTACTTTAAAAATAGGTATTTTGACAATGAATTTAATTGGAAAAATCACAGATTCATATATTAATAAATATTTTGCATTATTGTAAAAGTGAGTCTCATCAACTCTGTGAAGAACATTGCCAGATCACAATTTTCTACAAAATAAATGGGGGAAAAATTAGCAAATTATAAAAAATAAATAAAATAAAAAATAATAATAATAAAGTAATAAAATAAATAAGACCATGAAATCTGTTATTTTTGCATGGTGACATTATTTTATGATAGTAAAACTATTTTCCCCCTAGATTCTTTGTTTAAAGTATAAATTGTAAGATATTAATACATCACAATAGTATTTGGAATTTGTTGTACTGCCTTTCATTTATTTATAGGTACAAAACCCATTGTAAGAAAGAGTTACTTAATTACAGTAATAAGAATCTCCATTTGAAAATAATTTGGGGTCAAATGTGAGAGCAAAATAATATCACATTCAGTGTAAAAACAGCTGCTCATTTAAAAACTCTGATATCTTTTTGAAAGGTAATAAATTGCTTTAAGCCTGGTTTAAATCAGTTATAACCTGGGGCCACCAATATAATTCTGTTTTGACAGCTGACTATTTGTACATGCAAAAGATTGTTGTCCATCTGGGCAAGGACAGCTCTATTGACAAGAAGCCACAGGCAAAAGACAGAGGTCAAGCAATAGGTCAGACACAAGCTTAAGAACACAGATTATATTTGACCTCAAATCCTATCCAATTTTAAATTTACTGTCATGAAAATAATCAATTTCAGTGGCTAATGGGATTTATGCAGTTCTTGTAGGAACAGCGTGCACTTTGGAAGTCGTTTAGTAATTTCCAGATTTTCCTGGTAATGTATGATGAGTCCCAACACGCACACTAATTATGAGATGCAATATGATTTCACCAGACTCTCCTGTTCTCTTTCTTCATTTATTTCCGTTCAGCATCTCTAAACAGGCACTAACTGAAGATTCATTAGGATATAATTTCTACAGCTTCACAGAGACAAGCTGCTTTCTGCAGTAAAGTATGTAATGATCAGTGCACTGGCCATGCCAAATTAACAATGCAATGGTGTTAATGAGCGCCCATTAGCTTTGAGTGGTAATTTACAGTGCTCACCTCACAGGCCTCTGTGCGCTAAACTGTTCACTTACAAAACAGTGTATTCATCTAAGACTGGATTATTCTGAACTTAATTTAATCATATATCATACATATACCAATACAAACTAGATGTTTAACATTTTATTTTACTTCGTTACAGAATTACTATGTGGTTGTGTTTTTTTTTTTTTTTTTTTCTGTCCAAGTCAAAAGATCCCTTGCCCAGGTCTTTATGATCACTTAGAAAAGTAATAATTCTCTTTAACAGTGCACATTCTGAAATATCCTTCATATAGCACAACAAATGTAGGATTTGCTGAAATGTAATAATTATGGTTGTTCTAGTCCTTTAACCCCAAATATGAGCAATAGTAATATTGATTCTTACAAGTCAAGTCAGCTTTATTGTAATTTCTTCCACATATATAGTACATACATACAGAGAATTGAAATTGCATTACTCTCAGACCCATGGTGCATGCAGATAACAGTAACAGTAGAGCCTAAAAATACAGATACAGATAGATACAGATCAAATATAAAATATAAAATACAATACATGCACTGTACATATGGAGGAATATAGATTGAAAATGGAAATTGTGCATCGCAGTATAATACTCCTAAAACGGGACTCAGAAAAACATAATTCTGTTTTACTGCCAAGTTACATCATTTCAAATTTATCAGTCAGTGCAAGTCACCATCAGCGGTTTCATTTAATATTAAATCAACCTGTCACAGGATTCGAGCTCATCCCTGGCTAATCCTTCCCTTTCTTTTTTCAAAATCACATCTGCTCCCTCATCCAGAGAAACACTTTAATTTGAAAAGCATTTTGTCTGTTCCTCTCCTCCATTCTCTCTAACCATTCCTTTCACAACAGAGCTTTTATCTACCCCTTTATCCCAACATTCCTGTCAGGACATTATCTCTCTCAAAATTTACATTTTAATTACAAGGCCTGTTGAACTCAGGAAAATCAATAACGCCACCATTGGCAGCTCAACTCTATGTCTACTGCTGGGCCTCTCTATTTCCTCTTATTGATTTATCTCTTTAGCACCTGCAACTTTATTGCTTCAGACAAATAGCTACCATTTTGGTCAATTTGAACAGAAAAAGAAAGCTTTTGGTCGTATTTCATGATTTTGCACACCCGAGTGCCGCTATAAGTCATTGAAAGGGAGTGAACCTGGATTAACTGTATACACTGGATGATTACATTCAGGATTCTCAGCCTGTCCTGAGACCATAATTCATTTTCTTTTGTAACCCACTACATCAGTTGAACTGAACTGCTGGTGTTACCAAGGCATCACTGTTGCTTTTGCTTATATTTAGGTTTAGTGATTTGACAAAGTAATCAGCACATAACTATTCCTGCCTTGCAAACATTTGTGCTAAAGAAATAAGTGATCAGACTCGAATTTGCAGGAGGACAATAAAATAGGGCAATCAATCAATCAATCAATCAATCAATCAATAAATCAATCAAAGGTTTATGAATTGGAGGGACCTGAACCATATCTAGAGACCAGAATATTAGACTTTAGTAAGCAAGTATGTTTTTTCTGAACTGCAAACTCATTTTATGAACCGACTTGGGCACAAATACATGAAAATGTATTTAAAATTAAACAAAGTACCTCAATTATTTATTATAAAAATACAAAAACAGTATTTTATATATTATATCTAAAATACAGAAAATCCCTGTAAAATTGGTCATTCAATGAGGTATCAATATTAGGCTGTGCAGCTGGTTAGTGAACTTGCTAATAGTTAGACTAGTTTGCTACCTGACTGCTTACTAGTTTAGATTTCCTCACTGCTGATACACATCACATTACCAGACATTTTGACTTGGTTCACAGAATTGATTTGAGTCCATGTTCAGTTCCATAGATTCTGATTAAATATATTTTCAATTTTTATTATTACAAAATAAAAAATAAAATAAAAAATAAAAAAGTTTGTAACAAAGATTATGTGTGTGTGATTATACAGTGTTTTCAGTAGTGTTGGTCAGTTGTAAAGTACACAATTTATGATATATATAATATTTGTAAAAAAAGTCAATGTTCTTGAAGGCATAATATTATTATGTACAATAGTATTTACTAATGTTTGTGAAAACTGGGGAATGAAATTAGTATAATTGATCTTTTTGACGAAGGAATTTTAATTGAATCACTAGTTTCAAATATAAAAATTAAGCAAAAAGGAACATCTGTCAGATAAAGAATATAATTTTGTGCAAGAAAATCCTGTAACCCAATGAACCGATTGGTTTGCACAATGTATTTTATGTTTTCTGAATAAATAAACAAATACCAGACCTAGATGTGTTTAATGTATAAATTATATTTAGATTTTATTTCAAAGACTTTAAAATATGAAAAAAAAAAAGTATTTGAAATAAGCATTTCAGATAAACGTATCTAAAAATACTGTATTATGTCGATTTTTTTACTTTTGAAAACCATATTTGTTGACAATAAATAAGAGCAGACCAGGCTCCTCATATACCCACAATGCCCATTTGTCTTTGAAAAGTGGTCATGTGTTCCTTAATCACTATTATGAGGAATTCTCCGTACTTGTTTTTAATTTCATCTCATTCTATAAGCTAGAAAGCTTAAGTGAGTCTTAAATCTTTGAGTCACTCCAAGACCACCTTAAGCCCCTGCACACTCCTGCTGGAACCCCCTCAGTCCATTAGACTACAAGTTTGAATGTTGTGTTCTGAATATTTGACCATCATAGTTTCCTTCTTCCTCTTGTCTCTAATAGGACTTGATGAAACTCCCTCAACGTCAACCTCTGGGGCCAAAGCCAAGCCATCAAAACCTGTGGTCAAACATCCTGTTCCTCTTGTGTCCTCCAGTCTCTCTCGACTCAAGAGGAGGATGTGAGAGCAGGACCCCACCTGTGCTGCTGCAACGCTGCTTGTGTAACAGAGGATTCATTCTACTCCTTCAACAAGATGATCTGTACTTCCATGCCCTATTTTATCAGGTAACATCGACTAGTATACACTAGGGCTAAAAAAATAAAAATAAATAAATAATTTGGAATGAAATGGAATGTAAGCAGAAAATATTTCAAATATAGTGAAAGAAATCTGAGAAAACAAAACATTTTAAAAAGTTTTTTCTTATTTTTATATGGAAATATATATTTCATATAGTATTTAAAATACAAAATCAAAAATTGTACTTATTTTTTCTATTGTTGAGACTGTTTTACATAATACATTCATCAGTCTCTTTTTGAAGTATGGATGGATTGTGTTATGTGATGTAGCCACTAGAGAGCACCATTGTATGCTCACTGACTTCAGATCAACTCCTATTCCTCAAAATTAAATGATGAAAACATTGATCTGGAGGTTTTTTTTTTTTTTTTTTTTTTTTACTTCCTAATACAAGATATACAATATATGTTTTTTTTCCTGTGGTCATGGAAGACCTGTAAATTGAAATTTTAAGGCCTGGAAAAGTCAATCTACAAAAGTCCTGAGGAAATCCATACTATTCTATACTATAGACATCCCATGATTTCTATAGTAAAAATACATTTTACAAGTTATGCTCATCCCTAAAATATTTCCCCTGCAAAAAAAATGCACTTTGTGAAGGCAAATTGGTTTTTAAAATATTAAATTGTCAAAGATTACACATTGATAGAATTTGTGCATTTCCTTTACTAAGACCCTGTCCTCACTGGTTTTTAGGAATGCATCACAGCACCAGTTCTGGGTTAACAAGGAACTGTCTGCAGAGATGAAGTCTAGATATATCACCTTTGCTGGGAAATGTAAACCTGTGGAGCACAAGTGCAAAGCACCAATGCCAAATGGATCTTTGTGTGAATGCCAAGATAGAGTAAAGGTCAGAAATGTAACAATAATGATGCCCTAAAAAAATACACAGAAAGAGGAAAGCGGAAGTGCGAGGAGGAGCAGCCAGATTAGACCATTCATGCAACCTATTTAACTATATTCAACTCAACAGTCATGCCAGTAATCAACAGTGATAGTTACCTACAGTCACCCAAAAATGAAAATTTACTATTCATTAGGTCTGGGGTGGCAAACTCTGGTCCTGAAGAGCCACAGTCCTGCAGAGCACAGCTCCAACCCTGATAAAAACTTACCTGCCTGTAGCTTTTTTTGTAATCCTTCAGACCTGGATTAGCATGCTCAGGTGTGTTTGATTAGATTGAAGCAAACTTCTGCAAGACTGTGGCTCTCCAGGACTGACGTTCACCAAAACTGTACTAGGTCATTTACTAGGTACTGTGGATCAATTTTATAGCTTTTTTGGTCATTCTGAAGCATGATAGTAGGTGTGTTTCTACACCTAAACTACATTTCTATAAACCCTAAAGGTTGCAGTCCAATTCACATATTTGTTTAAATGTACTTTACATGTATTCCAAACCCAGTCACCACGTTCAGCATCCGAGAAAGCCACCACAATGATGTCACTGGGGCCTTGATGACATATCTAAAAAGAAAGTTCACATTTAAGTCAGAAGAGCTTTTTAGCAAATATTTAATAAATATATCAATGCTCCGAAGACCATTTTGTAAGATGTATATTGTATGTCAACATACCCTCTATGCATGTGGGCAAGGTATTTTTGAATGTGATATGATCAACTGAGATGTTTACATTATGTCTTTTCGGTTGAATTAAGCCATCAATCCCAATGCAAATTGATTATTTGGCTGCATGTAAATGTATGGAAAAGAGCAGAGAATTCTTTAAACTATCTCATGTTTTTGCAGGTGTACGACTTCCATCTGTGGACACAAATTGAGTAAATTCTGAAACTCTTAAGGCATGTTTAGGATCATGCACTCTTACCAAATTAATATTGCACACCAAACCTGAAAGCTTGATAATCTTCTTACACATTTTGTCAGCCCAGTGCTGAAGATCCCAAGGCCTTTTCTACATTGTCAAAAGCCCTTTAGTAACAGGTAGCCAGGCGAAATCCTAGACCTCCATTACCCACAGTTCCTTCCTTATAACACAACAGTCCAATCAGGTGGCTGTGAGACTCTTGGAAGAGATGAACTGATGGAATCCCATCCAACTCATCATCAATACTCAGATAATAGGACAGGCTGCATCTCACTCTGCCTCTCAGCTTTTCACTTTTCTCCTTCTTGCTTTGGTTTCTTTTCTTGTGGAGTCGGGTGCTAAAAGCCAATTAAGTAGCGTCTCCATGCTGTCACTGGAGCGTCAGATATGCTTTCTTTGGCCACAGTTTACTTGTTAACAAACAGTTATCTGAGGCAACTGACTTCGGGGGCCTGCTGACCACTGGCTTGTGAAATAGCATCTTTTGTAACTAAGTAAGCTATCGATCCCCGTGACTCCATCACACCCTCTCCCCGTCGAAATGCCGGTTGTCAGGGTAACCACAGGATACCCCACCTGTTCTCCTGCGCTGCCGGTGTGCTCATGATGTCCATCAGTTCACTGACTGAACACTTGCTCCCCTGCTGCGCCATTGATTTCAGCTTCAGGCTTTCAGCCTTCCCAAAATATTTCAGTCGCACGTGATTCTGAACACTGTATGTGTTTCAGTATGTCTAACGTACATTTGTTATTTGTATCATTATGATACTGCTCATACTTGTAAGTGTGAACTCAAATCTAACACCTCTGCTGTTGCACTCTAAGCGAGTGAAAAAATTCCTTTTGATTTACATTAAAGGAGGGGCGGTAATCCATATCTAGAGACAAGAAAATCATGCACCGTCAAAAGGAATCTGTCCCAGGGACAGTACCATTTCAAAAGGGACCATTTATATAATATTACATTTGAGGTACTGATATGAAGGCTAAATAAATACAAAGATATAGGTTTGAAAATGGTACTACCCTGTTACAAGTTTTGTACCATTTATTTATTTTTTTTTGGAGGCATGAGGGTGCAAGACTCTAACAACAGCATAGCAACATACTAACAACCATTCAGAACTCCTTAGTAACTGCATAGTGATGCCCTGGCGTCCCGGTTTAAAGGGGTCATGATCAAAATTTGCTTGATCTTTTGATATATAAGAGGTCATTGTGCTATAAAAACATTCTGTAATTTTCAGAACTTAAATCTTTCTCGTTAGTCTAAAAATGGCCAAATGAAGCCAATCTGCCAAAACGACAAGTTGTGGATTGTGTCACTCCATGACGTAATAGTGTGGCTAAACACCGTTTCTGGAGGGGAAAAAAATGGCAGGTTCTACATCGCTGCCTGTTTAGCCCCATCCACCGATTCACACATGTACTGTAGTAAAATAAGGTGTTAATAACAAGAGGTGAACACAGGTCTACATAGAAACCAAATGATAAACTTTATTTGATTAACTTTATTTTTAAAGGGGTGGTTGACTGTTTTTTTTTGTTTGTTTGTTTTTTTAAATGACATATAAAGAGAAATCTCCATTTGCATTAAACATTTAGTGCTGCAACTTTGCAGATATTGTTTATGCTCAAACAGTAACATTACACACTAACAGTAAAAAAGTTAAATAATAAACTACCCCTTTAATGAAGTGCCTGACCATGTCAGTAAGAACTCGGTCCTTTGTTCACTTTATTTTACAGTGGTTTCGTTTACAAACAAGACATATTTTGATGCTGGATTTTCAGAAAGATTGAAACTAAAAGACGAGGCTGTGCCGACTATACTGTATCCAACAGTGATGTCGCACAAGTGTGAGTAACTTTTTTTTTTTTAAAAAGATTTATTTTTGCCATTTTTCCCTTGTATTTGATAGGACAGTAGAGAGACAGGAAGCTGTAAGGGAAACAGGTCAATTTAGCTCAAAAGGAATCATTTAAAGGGATACTCCACCCCAAAATGAAAATTGTGTCATTAATCACTTACCCCCATGTCCTTCCAAACACGTAAAAGCTCTGTTTGTCTTCGGAACACAATTTAAGATATTTTAGATGAAAGCCTAGAGGTTTGAGACTGTCCCATAGACTGCCAAGTAAAAAACAGTGTCAAGGTCCATAAAAGGTATGAAAGTCATTGTCAGAATACTCCATCTGCCATCAGACGTGCAATCTGGGTTATATAAAGCGAAGGGAACACTTTTTGTAAGTGAAGAAAACAAAAATAACGACTTTATTCAATAATTCCTTTGTCAGCGGTCTCCTCTGTGTCTCTCCATATCACTGTATGCTGTGTATGCTCTTCTGTGTCATTCGCACCACAAGGATGCGCTGTTTCTATGTGTATTTAGCTTTGATTTTAAATAGAACTGCGCATCCTTGTGGCATGGATGACACAGAAGAGCATAGTCTGAGTCCGGTCCAGTATGTATGTAGTATGTAGTATGTAGCTCATGATTTCTATCATTGATTTACATGTGATGGTCAGCTGTGCATCTCTGTGACAATTAATCTTGGTTACTTGCCCCGAATTTGACAAACTCCTTCCTGAGTTGGATTATCAATAAGTGTTCTTTTGTGTAAATGTTGCAAGCTGTGAAAGAGCTGGTTGGTTAGGCTTGCGTCAGACTGGCTGGTGCTAGGATCTGGACAGATGTATGACGTTGTCTTGTTATCCTTGGACTCTTTATGGATTTTCAAAACAGGATAGCATATTAGTTCTAATTTATGATAATTTTTGATGTAAAAATCTTAACATTATAAGTGGACCACAGAGAACAGTACAAAATAAAAAAACAAAGGCAGTTCACAACCCCTTTAAACTGCATTATTGCTATAAAAGAAGAGGGATACTTTATTAAAACTGTGAAACATTTTGTTTTTCAAAGTGATAATATGGGATGACTACTTTGAAATCTTTCTATAAAGCCAAAATGTTTTTCCCCTTATTTCACAACAGGACATTTAACATTTAATATATTGCTCTCACTTTTAACAAAAGGAAACAAAAATATGTTGTGTTCTCATCATTGTGGCTTTGGGCACTGTGGAGCCTTGCACTAAAAAAAAAAAAAAAAAAAAATTAAACAAAAAACCCAGTTTTGCCTTCTAAGATCAACTGCTTGACAGTTAGTTGACCTGACACCATGCCTATAGAATAATTACACAAATAATTTTGGAGGAAAGTGTCGGCCAAGCATTTGTTTCTGGCTTTAGAGCTGCTGTCTGTTGTCTTTAAGGCATATTCCAGGTTCAAAATAGGTTAACAGTTTACAGTATTTGTGGCATAATTCAGCATAACACAACAATTATTTTCCTCCATTTCTATTAAAAAAATAAAAAATAGGTGCCATAGTGAGACACTTAAAATTGACTGGAGCCAATTTCTTGACATCAAAACTCACACCTTAATCAAACTCATATGAACCAGCTAATTAAGATCTCAGGGACACTTGATAATATAAGACAGGTGGATAGGATTGGGCACCCCTGTGTAAAATTATAGAGAACAGCTTTGTAGCTGCAATAATACAAATTTTAACTGAAAAAAATACTGTGAAGGCTTTTATAAAATTATAAGCTTTGCATTTCTGCCTCACCATAACCCTAATTTTTGCCTTTTTGCAGTCAATTATTTCTTTAACTTATGGGGCAGTTATGGCCTAATGGATAGAGAGTCTGGCTTGTAACCCAAAGGTCGTGGGTTTGAGTCTTAGGTCTGTCAAGGATTGTCAGGGGTGGGGGGAGTGAATTACCACCGCTCTCTTCACCTTCAATACCACAACAGAGGTGAGACCCTTGAGCAAGGCACCGAACCCCCAACTGCTCCCCGGGTGCCACAGCAGTGGCTGCCCACTGCTCCGTGTGTGTGTGTGTGTGTGTGTGTGTGTGCACACTTGGATGGGTTAAATGCAGAGCACATATTCCAAGTATGGGACATATATGCGTCACGTTCTTTCCTTTCCTTATATTTAACCCAGAATAGTCTGGACTGGTGCAAACCTGCCAAAGAGCAATATTACTGTGCACTTCACAACCATGTTATCATATCATTTTTGTGTTTAAATGTGTTTTCTATAGATAATGAAATAAGCTGACTGCAGCTGTTGCCTGTGATGTTCATGTGTTCCCGACTTATACAGATGCGAACTGCTGACAGAGTAGTCAGACCTGCTGCACAGCTTAAGCTAAACGCAGGGCCCCCCATCCTCCTCACAGGGAGAATGAAGCCCCTAAAGGCTTGACTTAAGCGAGGACGGATTGTAGCTCTCATGTAACGGGGGCCTTTCACCTTCATAAATCCTTAATAGGAACGACCAACTCCTCCATATTCATTTAAAAGGCATTTGAAAAAAAGCTGTTGCATGCATGCATTTCACTACAGACTGATGAAGTGCAGTACTGTGCAATTAAACACTTTGGCGATTGTAAATAATTTAACAGCTACCATTTTATCATTGCAAGATATGCATGTGTTAACAGTATGTATCAACAGTAGGGGACATGCTTAATGAAAAGTTGATGATTTTAATCTATCTACACTACTGTACAAAAGTGTACGATCAGTTTTTTTATAAGAAATTAATAATTGATCAGAAGTGACAGTAAAAACTTTAACATTGTTAAATGCTGAGCTTTTCATCTTTCTATTCATTAAAGAATCCTGAAAAACAAAACAAAAAATGGTTTCCATTAAACTGATTTTCTGTTTTCATCATAGATGAGAAATGTTTCTTGATCACCAAATCAGCATATTAGAATAATCTCCAGTCCTAGTTTGGAAGAAAGTATTTAACAAATAAAGTAATAGTAGATGTTCAAGATTAAATAGTAAATCACTAAATTGGCCTGATACTTTTGGCTATATTGGAAGATAACTGAAGTCAGGTATATTTGTATTGAATACTGGTGAACATATTTTACAAGTGATGGATAAATCATTTGAATCTCAACCACATTGTTTCCTCATAGGAGCTCCATGAGACGAGTTCCGGAGGTCATGAACAAGATGGACAAGAGGAAACATGAGAAATTTTCTAATCAATTTAACTATGCAGTGAATTGAAGGATACAGCTGTACTGCCACACACCAGTTTGGATTTTATGCAGAACAAAAGCGCATTGTTAATACTGTACCTCAAATGAACTGTAATCTTTGTATTGTCAATGTTGGATTGTCATTTGTAATGCCTAAATAATTTTATTAATTTTTTTTTTTTTTTATTCTGAGTGGTATATAACAAAAAAAAAAAAAAAAAAAAAAAAAAAAAAAAGTTAGACTTAGTCATTTTAAATCTTAATTTAAAATGGAATTTTATTCAATTTTGTATTTTCAACATTGCGTTTTCCAAACTTTTGTCTTTGCTTCACTGAGGTAGACCTATTTGTGATCCAGAGTTTTAAATATAACAGTACTTTTAAAGAAATATATTGTCAGTGTAAGTCTTATGCGACTGTTAATATAGAGTACATTTCTATAGACATGAGTTTGCCTTTGTTAATTTAAGGGCTTTCTTTGTTGTGAAGATTAAAAATGCACAACCACCACAGCAACATATGAAGGCATAGGCAAGGCAGGATTTTTTATTTATTTATTGCATTTCAAGACTTTTACATAAAATTTAATTTATTAATGTTTGCATGTCCTTTAAGTAACATAGTCTCACGACATACTTGCAGTTTACCTTAATCGATTAGATCTTACACATATTTTTATTCATGTATTTTTTTTTTTGTATAGCAATTATATTAAAAACAGCTTTTCATTACAACAAATGAAGAATGGCTTACAATTTTAAATGAGGCTAGCTAAGTTAACTTGACTGTATATTGCAGAAAACTATGGCATTGCTAAAAAGGAAGCAATGCTTTTGAACCAGCCTAAAGCTGTTAATTGGAAAAGTGATTTTACTGTTACAGAATTAGTGTAAATTGACATTGGTGTAGCTCGTGTGGTCTTGTTCCACCAAATAAATAAATGAATGAAATAAAATTTATATATATAATTTTTTATTTCATTTATTTTATATTTTATATTTATTCATGATATATTAATATTCATATATGAGGGCATATATATTCATGAATAAATAAATGAAATAAAATGTGTGTGTGTGTGTGTATATATATATATATATATATATAGTAATATATATATATATATATATATATATATATATATATATATATATATGGTTTTGTTTTTTTTTCACCCATCGGTAACGAAAATGGATTCCTCACACTGATAGGACGCTATTGGCAGCCGCCGCAGCATTCTTTTCTGCCTTGGAAAACAAACTTTAAAAACTAATAAAGAAAACTACTTCCCTAAATGTGTAAATAAGTACGAACATTTCCAACGGTCGACGAAGAATATGTTAATCGGACAAAAATAATTATGTAGGCTAGGCCTATTAAAAAGATCGTCACGGTCCGTCTTTTCATAAGTGTTCAACTTAACGACTATAATTTCCCCCATACGTAAATATTTTATTCACTTTGCAAAATTGGAGAAAACATACAAATAAAATTGTGATTAAAATAATATTTAAAGTATTTAATGCATTCTTATTGTAATAATAATGATAACAATACGTAGTTAATAATGCTGTAAACGTGAAATGTAGCTTTTGCACCCATTTCATTGTGCATTTGTCTGGACACGAAACAAGATCATACGTTGGCATGCAGGAAACGAATTTAGCAATTGCTTTAAAATATATTTTTTAATATTTCAAATAGTTTTTAATTGTTTTAAAACCCCATTTTATAAAACAATCACTAGCATTATCCCGTTGAATATCGCGTGAAAGAAAAGTTTGCTTATATAGGTTTAATGTAATATTTTATTCCATTTGAAATTTAAGCAGTGTACAAAGCATGCATCAAAAACAATCGCACCAGCAAGGCTGAAAATCGTGCTAATTTTAGAAGCATTATACTAATTCGTTTTAAGGCGTTGGACACCTTACTATTACTTAGCCTAATATTAATAGTAGGCTACTTAAAGTACGCAAATGTCAGAAACGATGGAGTCCTGTGTTAAACATCACAGTCTTTACTTTCAGTATCAAAAGGAAATCTAACAATAATAGACAAAAATATTTTTAACGAACAAAACTTTAATTGCAATCGAAATATTTTAATAGCCTTCAACTGCCTTTCTGTAGTCCTCAGCTGAATACATTATTAGGCTACATTATTGATATTTAAGCAACTATCAAAACAATAAGTAAATTTGGGAGGAAAATTAATTATATTATTTTAAATATTTATAAATGTAAAATGAAAATATTTTCTACATGATATATTCGTAGATATAGGTAAATAGGTAGGTTCTATTGGTATTAACGATTACCAATAGAACACCTGTTCGCGCATTATTGAACGATATTGACCGCAATTAATTCCAGCTTTTTAATCGGTTTCTTAGTTTTTAAAATTCAGTTTCAAATCAGGCATTAGCATATAGTGCAAGATCATGTAAAACTTGGTTTTAAATCTAGTTCATAAAGCCAGCTTATGCCAACGAAATGTTTGACAACTGATCTTTGTCATCTGTCATTTTATTTCAACCATTTAATTGTGAGACAAACAATTAAATAATAGCATAGTCTATGCAACGTCAGAATTAAATAATATGGCCCACAGTTAAAAAACAAACAAACAAACAACAACAACAAAAAAAACCTTTTCATTAGGCTTATGTTTACACGATTTTTAGTCCAATCTCATTCTTTGTTTCAGTACATACCGTTTAAATCCCTACAACATTTGCATTCAAAGTTAATGTCTAAACACATTTCATAATAACTAAATATATACAGTTTGACCTTGAGAAATATTCACAGTTGATCAAAACGAAGCAAATTGAAATCAAATCGAATTATTAGCATGTATTGCCGAACATGAGGGAAATGATTCCTAATTCTGGGTTTGCCACAGTGCGGAATGGTTGCTGCATCTCGGTTTTTAAGACAAACCTATCAAATGTCTTTGCAAGTGTGTGACAGCATAGTGCTTCATGTTAAAAATGTTCCTGTGCCGAGTTGACCGGACACTCTGTTTCTTCCAATGCAGGACATCTCCTAAAGATTTCTTCTTATAAGTGCGGCGCGTAAAATGTGGGAGCTCCGTAAGTTTGAGAGCCGAGCATGAAGGGTGACAGTACTGCGTGACCCGGCAGAAAGGGTAACTGAGTGGTGCATACTAGCCCTCCTGGCGTGTGACCCGGATAGCTGGTGTGCATGGACAGATGGCCGCTCATAGGAGGAGACGGGCTCAGAGGACTAAGGCTGCCCAGCCCGTTGCTCGGTCCACCTCCGCTCCCGCTGGTCGGCGCGCTCGTGTCCGCGCCCGGGTTCTGTTTCTTCCACTTGGTCCGGCGGTTCTGGAACCATATTTTCACCTGAGTCTCTGTCAAGCTCAAGGACAGCGCAAGGTTGAGGCGTTCGCACACGGACAAGTATCGCGTCGACTTAAATTTGTTCTCCAGAGCCACCAGCTGCTCGTACGTGAACGCAGTCCGGGCCCTTCTGGGTTTGCCAGACTTCGAGTCCGAACCGGAACGCTTACGCTTGGGTTTCACCGGGTGATTCTGTCCGTTTGATGAGGACTGTTGAGTCTGCTGTCCTTCTGGACTTTTGTTTAGTGAGTCGTCGTCCTCGTGCTGCCCAAACTCGGCTTCGTTGTTTCCAAGCAGGGCGCTGCTCTCCTCACTGCACAGATCCTCCTGCAGCTCACTGTCCGACTGATTCCCTCGGGAAAAATCAGCCTCACATTCATCTGACCGGAACACAAATCCGTCTTCTGTGGAAACACAAAAAACTGTAATCAAAAGTCAGCTTTACACCAATGACCTGAGTGCACAGGTGCCTTTACAGTTTAACACACGTTGATATTAGTTTGGTAGCACCAAAGGGGTAAGTACATTCAGTTGTTTCCTAGACTATATTTCCTATAGTTTTTCTCATCCATTTACCGTTTTTTTTTTAAATTTCTAAATAAAATCCTTAAATTTTCTTATTTAAATATGTAACATTTCTTGTAATGTGATTTCGACTGAGTAACGTTCGACTTTAATTGTCTGAAATAAACTTCAGCACAGATGACTAATTATGTTATAGTATTTTTGTTTATTAAAGTTTAAATCCTTAAACAAACAAAAACAACAGAGAAAGACAACATTTTTACATCTGAAATTAAACCGAAATTTCTGTTCTAGTCGTTCTTTTTCCTCTTTATATAAAGTGGGGGCAGAGTAGATGGCACTTGTTTTGGCTTGTCAATTCGTCTTGACATCTTAAATCACAGCACGGTCGTCTAATCGATAACTCTCAATTTACTCATCCATTTAAAGCGGCTGTTAAAAACAGCACAAACCTTATCAAATTATTGCAGCCTACAATTACTGTTTATTGAAAATTGCTTTCGCGCGCTGCCTCCAATCAATCATAGAGGTTGACACATATTTGTCCTTGCAAATGCAGGCACAGGAGATAAGATTATACCACGAAGACCGCGCTTTCTGTTTTCACAATTTAGACTCGATACAAAGCACTAATATATCTTAAGAAAGAAATAATAATAATAATAATAATAATAATAATAATAATAATAATAATAATAAAAACAATTAAACCCATTTAATTGCGTTTAATTTAACGCAACTTGCTGCGTAAAGAGGCTGATAATGTGGAGGATCTGTTCCAGACTGGTCGATATCCTATTATAGAAATGAGTATATCTCTTTCAGCCAGATTGCAAAATCTTTCTCAACATTTAAATTATAGGACCAAAATTCGGATAATTACAAGATTAAAACCTATTATACTTATTAAAGGAGATATCGATCATGGGTCTCAAAAAAAAAAAAAAAAAAAAAAAGTGCAAAAAGTGGTCGGACTGTAGTGCTCCAAAATCATTTTTACACTCTTAAAAATAAAGGTGCTTTAAAAGGTTCTTCACAGCGATGCCATAGAAGAACCATATTTGGTTCCATAAAGAACCATTCAATCAAAGGTTCTTTAAAGAACAACCTCTTTCTTACTTTTTTATAATCTAAAGAACCTTCTTTCACCACAAAGAACCTTTTATGAAACAGAAAAGTTCTTCAAATGTTAAAGGTTCTTTATGGAACCATTTAGACAAAAAATGTTCTTCTATGGGATAATGAAGCACCTTTATTTTTAAGAGTGTAAACGTAAGAATTATCTGAAGATTTGTTTAAATGTATTGACTTGACAATTAAAAATGCCAAGCGACAGGCTACATTAAAAAAAATTGTTTCTACCACTCTCAAGAGTAAAAGTAATATCTAAAAGCAATCCTAATAATTCCTAATTTCACTCCACAACCACTCAATTATAATACTTAACATGTCTATTTACAAGTATTAAAAAAAAAAAAAAATTAAAAAAAAAAAAAACTGATACAATTCCTTCTGTAAATAAACTTTAGTTAAAATCCATCTTTATGGCTCTTCCAGGTGCAGAAAATGTGGTTTAAGGTCTAGTTGCATTTGTTAACAATAAAGTAATTATTGTAAGTTATTTTTTTTTCATATAAAACTAGATTTTTCTTATAATAAACACCCTAAGTAACAAAACTGGTCTGAATATGGGCATTCAAGCAGTGTCCTGCAATTACATGTTGTAAAAACTATTTTAAACATGTTATTATTCTACAATTATTTTTATGACCTAAATAATTATGAGACTACATTGATTATTCATACTTTTATTAATTCATTTGACACACCATAGTATAATTTTAAGTGAAAAGTGAATTATAATCGTGAAAAACTTTTTTTTTCCAAAACGGTTACCAATCACAACACCTTTTTACTCCCTTATACATCCAGGTACATTTTGAATTAAGTTGTTTAATTTGAACATACACACAAGGACAAGGGAAAAATAATGGTAACTTACTTAAAATCCCTGATGCTTTTTTACAGCCGTAGTCCTCTTGATAAGACTTGTGCTCGATCGTATGATTTGAGTCATCGCTTCTGTTTTCTGCACCAAACGTGAAATCACAACCTGTCCTATTAGGTGTTTGCCTCTTACTAGTAAATTTATTGGGGTCCAAAATGTCCAGAACCGAGAACGAGGTTGTCCGGTGGACGGTAGGAGGCGCGCCCGCGGGTGAGGGCTCGTGTCTCGGCGAGGTTTCTCGACTCCCCGCCGGTAAAGCGTCTCTCCCTCCGGCGCAGTTAAACACTGGCAGTTCTCCGGCAGCGAGGCGCTTGTCGTCCATGCCGTCCTGCGGAGCGACCACGATCACGCCGGCAGCGGCAGGTACGATGGAGTCGCCAACCTGCACTTTATCCCGGTTCATAGCTCTCCAGAGGGCAGCACAGCCGTCTGACTTCTGTTCTCTTTCGCCGATCTTTATTCAACAGGACACATACTGGTGAAACGACATCACATAAGTGCAGTCTGCTACTTAAGATGATCTTGGTCAGGAGTTGTTCCAGCCAGGCTCTAGATGGTGATGCTGATGTCCACCTGCTCAGGTCCTTTTTGGGTTTGAACCGTCTCTTCAGGACACCCCGTCGTTTATGCCACATACACACACATACGCGCGCGCGCCCAGCTGGCTACCCTCCCCTTTACACAGCTCTGATCATCTCCAAAACTTAGACACAAGCCGTGGATTATTTATGCATTCATATTCCACTGTGAGTGGTAATTGGCTACAAATTAATCCCATGCCTCTAATAGCCTATTATCTTCGTCTGAGTATGAGAAGCACCAGAGGAGAGTGAGCGATGATATGGCCTCTGATATACACAGCTGTCAACTCACACCCAACCAGAGGGCACTGGACTGGAAACACACTAAATAGGCTTATTTTTCCCTGCTTTCTCCCTCCCATCTCCCGCCCTGGGTTAAGGTTACGATAATCATTGTTTCCAGAGAAATTAATGAGAAAATGGGCCACTTGAAAGCAGTGAAGTCTTGGAGTGGTTAGCAGTGAGTCTTTTTCATTTGACGACAAAACAGAAACACAATTGGCTGAATGTATATATATATATATATATATATATATATATATATATATATATATATATATATATATATATATATATATATATATATCACCATATTAATCACAAATTATCACCCTAATGAAAATATGAAAATAAAACTGAAATGAAAAATGATTGTTATTTATTAGTTTACAACAAACAAGTGACCAAAAAGCTGTTTAACTGATAACAACCATGAGAGCAAAGTCCTAATGGTGTAGTTCAGATGAAAAAGTGCCACATAAGTCTGACAAAATTGAATTTTCTTTTGTTTGGTTCAGAGGTGCAACTCGAACAAGGTCAGTTCTTTGCAATTACCGAAGGCAATGGTCCTTTATAAGCAAGAAATTAAAAGATGCACAAAAATGGGTAAAACAATCAGCTGTAAGGATGAACATGATTATCCCATCAAGACTGGACCCATGGGAGTCACGATATAAGCCCCTGCAAAGAGGCTGCAGCATCATGGGCCATGACATTCAACTTTTAATCTGATCTATTGAGGGGCCAAATAATAGCCATTATAATAGGCTTTCCCATGAGTGTTTCTCAATTTTGTGGCCTAAATTTGCAAATACGTCTGTACAGACTATCATGCTAATTTTAAAAAACTGATTAAATAAAGTACATTTTACACTGCAAAACCTTGCATTTGCACCTTGATTATGGTGCAAATGTAGACCTCAGATATGTTTATCCATGAAAGCACAATTTGTCTATCCATGAAAACACACAATTGGCTGTTGAGTCAGCCAAGCTGTTTTTCTGTCTGATTGGGGAATTGCTGTAATTCGAAAATTCTCCCAGTAGCTCACTGAATGATTTAGTCAATTTAATCATATTATGCACAATAATTTGCATGTTATCACAATTGTCCAATTCCTAGACCCCCAAGTCTACACACAAGAAACAGATCGAACCATCATCCTTATTATTTCACCCTAGATCATGAGAAAATCAATGACAATAGCATATTCATTATTGACAATTTAATGAAAAAAGACACCCCTACAAAGAGGACACCCTTTCTGTCATGTTAGCACAAATCGGTTACCTGTTCCATATCATTTGACCAGACAATAATTAAAAAAATCACAGATCTCTATTGTTTTGAATGCATGAAATAACATCAAAAGCTAAAACTGAGCAGAATAATATCGGTGAAACCAGATCCTGAGTTGAGAAATCTATAATATTTGGAAACAGATCATTTAATGCAAATATGACTGCTGGAATATTGTAACATATGATCTGGCACTTGCGGCAGATTCAAGGAAGCTTGGGTAGATCAGAGATATTTAGCTCTAAATAACAGTCATCTTAAAATGAATAATAATAATAATAAAACATTTTTATTTTATTTTTTATTTTTTGCTCGGACAGCACAACTGCAAGTCAGTTTACACAATATAAAATATTGTGCCGTTCTAGTGCTCTGGGAGGAAGACAGCTTTAGTCAAAGCATCAGAAGCAATCTAATGATTTTAAATGAGCACAGAGTAGTAAAAGCCTGACAATTCTCCATCACAACAGCAGATGATGGTTAAAACGACTAGAAATCAATATTCTGACCGGGTGTCTCCCACTGATAAGAGGTGCCAAGACAATGTTGACTATTAAACTCGACAGCTTGAGATATTACACTATTACTTATGCTGTTTTTAATAATCTATAATATTTGGGCTATAATTAATTAATTCTATGGATCAGATAATATCTCGGTCTGGGATGAGGTTGAGGGGGTCTATTAAGACAGGTAATGAGAAAGGAGAATTCCAATCTTAGTGCTCAGGGTTTGTGAACGTACAAATATACACCTGACTGTTTCAAACACAGCGGAGGGAAAGAGAGAGGAGAAACAAGAGGAGAATGAGAGAAAAAAAAAGAAAGAATGAGAAAATAACAACTGAGGTTGCATACCATCTCCTATAAATTTTGGTGAATTCATGTTTAAGCAGAGAGATTTTTTTTGGACCCTTAAAAAACGTTAAAAATTACATTACAGACAGGGTCCTGTTCATGACAATGAGTGCATAATCTAATTTTATAAGCAGTTCCCATGATCTTATGTTGTATTGTTTTAACTCTTATTGTGAAAACCCATATTAGTGATTTAAAAAAATACTTTGGTGGGCGGTTATAATTTCTACACCTTTTTTATTCCAAAATCTTAATGATAATTAACACAGGAGACATGGAGACATCTGCAAGCAAGCTGCTGCTATGCATTGTTAAAACTGACCAGAGGGGGGCGCGCTTCTCTTCAATTTCACAACTAGCAGTCAGAATGCATACAGTAGAAGAGAATCTGTCCTAGCAAAACTGAAAATTGTAGCATTTTATTAATCAAATTACTGAAATTATATTTTACCTGGATCAATACAAAAAAATTGACCTATATTTGAAGAAATAAATTGATTAGACTAATTTATTCACACCAAAATAAAATGAAAAAATAAGCTACCGTTTAGGAAGTTCGGGGTCTGTAAGATTTGTTTTAAATATTTTTGAATAAAAGCCTTTCATGCTCACCAAGGCTGCATTTTTTTACTTATCAAAAATACAGTAAAATTGTACTATTGTAAAACATTATTGCAATTTTTTAAATAATGTTTTCTATTTGAATATATTTTAAAATGTAATTCAGTAAAGCTAACTATTCAGCAGCCATTACTCCAGGCCTCAGTGTCACTTGATCCTTCAGAACTTATTAGTTTACTAATTTATTAATTGAAATTGTTTAAAAATGTTTATACATTATGAAAAAAAAAAACACAGTGTTAAAACATTTTTACAGTGATAAGAAAAATCAAGATGAATTGGAATTAAAAAAAAAAACACTTGAAAATAAAGTGAAATTAAGTAAAATGTTTGCAATTATGGTAAAGGGAATTTGGGGACTATTTGATTAATTGTGACAAAAATAATGTCACAAAGCAAAAATATTTTTTAAAATGTGCTTAATTCTCATTAAGCAATAATACATTTCCTTTTTAACCAATAGATGCATTTACAGATATCTACTGTGAGGCCAAAAAAAGGACACAACTAGCAAAAAAATTCAGGACCAATAAATAAAGAACACTTTGAAGCCAAGAGAAAAACGTACGCTGGGGGCAATCGTTTCAGGTTAGAGACCTCTGCTATTGTGTCATGTTGAGGTTATAGTGCCTCAGTCAATAAGCAATACAGCCGTTTGACTCACTGATAAACATTCCCTGGCGAGTGAGGCAAGGGGACATATTGATGACCATCTGAATTTTTCTTACCTTCGCAGGCCTCTTTTTTCTCTACTTGGTGAGAGAGTGTTTGGGGGGATTTATGCAAGGGTGGTCTGGTATCTGCTGCTGCACTTGCAGATGGAGCTCTAAATTGTGCACCACAGCAGACAGAAGCTGTTTAAATGCATTGAAACTAGGAATCCTATAAGCTAAATTAACACACAGAATGCTGGCTGTAAATCCAGCATACATACACAGACACCAAACAGAGGTGAGAGGACATCATTCTGAGAACAGAAACTGCAGAAACACACAACTGGACCTTCTGTCCTGGGCCGGGGCTTAAGGGGGGCCTGGACTGCACGTGACTGTGATTCAGGGGCCTTTTTTGGTCCTGGTTGTAGATAAGTGTTTAGAGAATAAATGTTCTCCAGAAGAAAATTTGAATGTGTGATTTATACTGGCAGGATTTACACTAGTGATCTTTTAACAATTCTAAAATTAATATGAATTAGGAGTGCATTTCAAATCATCACTAGTAATAGCTACCACACCATAAACATAGGCACACATACTACAAGAACCTTAGACCCTGAACGACACTATTTCTAGTTATGCTAACTTTATATGTAAACACCATCATAGTATCCTATTGATACTTCACTTGTACTGCGTCTGCTAAGACGCTATGGGGAAAAAATAAAAATTCTCCTGAACTGTAGCTTTTATCAATAATGCAGTGTAACTGCATGGCCACACTTAAAAACGAACGAATGGCTTGGCAGTGGTGCTGCACGAACCTATGGCCATGAAGCCCACCAAAGCCCACCAGAATGGACGGGGCCTTCTGGCTATATAAGCGGGCGCTTCGCCATAGGATTCAGATTTCTTCTCCTTCAGCGACGATGATGTTCTACGCTGATCTCCGCTACGCTGATTGCCATTGACATGCCTCACAGTGGAACAGTGACTTCTCTGCTCATCTGATTCGCCGCCTTTCCTGCTGCCTTCAGCGCCGCACAGCAGGCGTGCAGCTTCCCATGCCACCATCCTGCGAGCCTTATAAAGAGCAAATTTCTAAAGAGCAAATTTCTGCACCATTATAGTGGTATATAACAGTAGTTTTGTGGAGTAGACTCATTTAGACCAATATAATTTTTATGAATCCGGTCTTCGAACTTCCGTTCACTAACCACCAGAGGTCACCAGCTCACTAAATGGACTCTCACATTACACAGACTGTTCCACATACCCTGGACTACATTTCCCATCATCCATTACACTGATTGCACACAACTGTCATCAGTCTCCTGCTCACCTGATAACAATCACACCATGCACCTGAGACCAATTACACACACACAGCACAATCAATCAGACATGCTTCATAAGCATTGGAATTCCTTTCACTCACTGCCAAGTATTGTTCTGCACATATCCCTCCTCTAGTGATCGCTGCGATACCAAGCATTCCGTGTTAGTTTTCATAGTCTTGTCTTAGTTTCTAGTTTTCATAGTCTTGTTTTCATAATCCTGTTTCAGTTTATAGTTTTTTTTATCTTGCTTTGCCCTGTTACTCGTGTTTTGACCCTTTGCTCTGGATTCTGGATTACCCCTCTTGCTTAGCCCTCTGGATATTGTTCGTTCATCGTAGAGCCACACTTGCCCTAGGATTATTCTTGTGTCTTGCCCTCTATATACCTGTTTGCCATTGTTTGACCCAGGCCTGTTATGACCACATCTCTGTCCAATAAAAGCTCGCACATGGATCCGCATGTCTCATCGGCTCCCACATTATAGTAATCATTTGGTTTTAGCCAGGTTTCAGTCAAGCAGAGTACATCAAAACCATTATCTGTGATCATTTCATTTACAATAACTGCTTTGGGTGTGAGTGATCTAATGTTTATGAGCCCAAACTTTAAAAATTGTTTTTGTTCATTTATTTTAAATTTTTCTTGTTTAATCATGATAAGATTTTTTCTAGATCCTAAATTACATTTATATTTTGACCTTACTATTCAGGGAACAGACACAGTCTTAATAGATTGGACAGTGCAAGTACTTCTATCATTTAAGAGAGTAGAACAAAAGCCATCATAGCAGTTATTTGAGAATTGGCTTACTAGTCATATAGAGTGTAGAGTCCTGGAGATGTTGTCCGAGAGGAGTTATGCTCTAGCACCGAATGCAGCTCGACCAAGTCTTCACCTGCACTCAAAGGTAGACATACATCCGCCATTAAAGCAAGTAACAGTGAGTACAGCAATGGTAATGTATTAGGAATGCATGCGGCTTTAGCGGCCACCATGCTGGCGATGCTAATGGGCTGTAAGCTAATAGCTGACTCGGGAAATCAAAATAAAACTAGTGATAAGGTGCTCTGATTCTTTTTGTTGTAGAATACGATAGAGGATATATTCACACGATATAGAAACGAAAATGATGGTGTATAAAATAGATTTTAAGATTAAAAAATAGATGATAAAGAATTAATGTGACAGAGCTCAAACTCGAGACACACGGAAGCAACCTTATCAGGGTAGACCAGGCCTGTGTAACATCCCTGACCCCTGAAGAATGCTCAGTGGATGTAACAGAGTGTTCCCCTGACAATGGTCTACAGGAGAAAGGTGGTTTCAACAGATGCTTCCAACACGGTTTGGGGGACGGTCTTCACATCAACTACCTGGAAATTCTGGCTGTATGTTGGGCCTGTCAAACCACCCTACTGGACCTGAGCGGGACACCACATTCTGGTCCACTCGGATAGCATGACTGTGGTGTCCTACATAAATTGCAAGTGAGGGCTTTCCTCGAGGTGCCTCTTTGTGCTGGTAGAGTGCCTTCTGGAATGGGCCCAGCTCAACCTGTACTCGCTGAGAGCAGCGCATGTTCTGGGGCAATCTGAACCAAGGAGCGGATATGTTGTCAAGAAGTAAGGTCCTCTCAGAAGAGTGGATGCTTCATCTGCAGATGGTTAAAAA
Organism: Cyprinus carpio; assembly: GCF_018340385.1. Lineage (NCBI taxonomy): Eukaryota > Metazoa > Chordata > Actinopteri > Cypriniformes > Cyprinidae > Cyprinus > Cyprinus carpio. The sequence continues at coordinate 3,945,641 of NC_056610.1, read as the reverse complement.
AATTTGGGAGATCTTTGGCAAGGTGGAAGTCGACCTCTTCGCCTCAAAAGTACAATTATCCTTGCCCAACTTATTATTCCAGGGACAAGGACGACTTGGCCCACAACTGGCCCAATCTCCTTCTCTATGCTTTTCCCCCGATTGCCCTGATCCTGCAGGTAATCAGGCGAATCAGGGAACAAGAACACATCGTTCTCCTGGTGGCTTCACTCTGGAGAAACCAGCATTGGTTATCAGTGCTGTCGCTGCAGACCTGTGGCCCATTTCCCTGAGGCAGGATCTCCTCTCTCAGGTGAACAGTACAATATGGCACCCCCGGCCCGAGCTGTGAGCTCTGCACCTTTGGCCACTTGATGGGAGTCAAGACACACAAATAATTTGGTTTTCACCATAATTTGGATGAATATTCAACATCAAAGTGTTTGTATGCTAAGTTTTGATCGTGGTATCCCAAACATTGTTTTCATAATGTGAGGCACAACGTGATCATACAATATCATTCATGTTGCATTTTATTTTTATGTCAGACCATTAAGACATATGCATTCCACTGACTGCTTCACAAGTTGTATGTATCACATTTTATGTTCACCTGCGAATACAATTATCTTTCCTGCTGTTAACAGGGCATAGTGTTTAACTAATCACTTATCTGAACAATCAGACCTCAATAAAGTTTATCATTCTCACGTGTTTTTAGTTTAAATATTAAAGTGTTTAAACCCATTCAAGCATGAGAACTACGGTACTTACATGCTGTGATACGCTGTGATAGGCCTTTTCTGAAAGAGATTTAAATGCGGTACTTACGGGTTGTGATAGATTATTTCTGTTCACGCCAGCGGCACTGCACACACACAAAAAGCCACAGCTCGGCTAGCGAGATATATTCCGGCTAGCACGTGAGTAATAATAAATTTAGCTTTCTTTCGCACCTTCATCAGAAAATGCACACAAAAACACGTCGGAATGACAGTCTTAAGGAGTATCCACGTAAACGAGTATTGTTTCCGATCCACACTTTACCCCAAACCATCAGGTTCATGACTTCAACCCTAATACTGCTCGGTCCCATCACCATATTTGCTCAAATGCATAGGCAATTGTACTTATTATGGACTTAGTTCTGTCAAAGTAATCTCCCTCCATTTCCAAACAAGTGTGTGCTCAAAATGTAAAGAAATGCTTATATTACTTATATTACTTATGGCCAACGGAGCGAACCAACACCATGACGTCACACACAGTGGTACTTCAAGATGGCGGCGCCCTTGCTCCTTTTTTTCTTTAAAATGGTTACAATGATCATGTTTGTTATATATATATATATATATATTTTTTTTTTTTTTATTAAAATGGAAGTTATTTTCCTGAATAATGTAAACTTGACTGACTGCTTCATTTCCACTTTAAGTGGTTGGTGTTCTCTGCCTGGTGTTTAACGAGGACCCGTCCGTCTGTGACATATCACTGATATTGTCCTTCCTGCAGGAGCTGTTGGATAAGGGGTGCTTCCCATCCACGCTCAAAGTCTATGTAGCAGCTATAATGGCTTCTCATGTCCCTATAGCAGGCCAGTCAGTGGGCAGTAACAACTTTGGGGCCAGGAGGCGTAATCTGCTCCGTCCTCTCACTGTCCCTACATGGGACCTGCCCACTGTTCTGAGGGTCCTGAAGGGTCCTCCCTTTGAGCCACTGCAGTCTGTTGAACTTTGGTCCCTGTCGTTGAAATCTGCTAGCATAAGCATCAGTCAAACGAATGGGATACTTACAGGCTCTCTCTGTGAGCCCTACGTGCCTTGTGCTTGGTGACTCTAAAGGCATCCGGTAACAAATCAGAGATTTTCTTAGTGGATAGTTGATGCTATTATGCTAGCATACTCTTCCTTGGGCCTACAATTCCCCATTGAAGTATAAGCCCATTCAACTAGAGGCATCGCCTCTTCTTGGGCGGGTCCATTGCTGAAATTTGTGTGGCGATTGGGCCTTATAGGTTTTATAACCTGGATGTCCCTGGTTTGTAGGCTAGGGTTCTTTCTGCATAACTGGCACGCACTTGCTTACGCAGTACCACTCTGAGCAGAAGTTTGGCTATAACATGCTCAAACCATTAGAGGATTTACTTGATTTACAAGAGTGCTGAGGCGTTGTAAGTCTTCTAGAACGATCACTCAGGCTGGGCGTAACCTCTCTGAGCCTACCCATTCTGGTGGGCTTTGTGGTTATTTTTTGTAGCCAGATGTCCCCGTCCGTTCTGGTGGGCTTTGGCGGGCATGTGGTGTTATGTTCGTGCAGTTGGGCTTGAAGTTATTGTTTGTTTTTTAAAGTGAGCTTCAGTTCAGCATTGCCACCTAGCATAATTTTAATTTTAATTAATTAATTTAATTTTATTTATTTTCAAGTAATGGAGATTTTTTAGTGATTTTAAGATTTTTTATGGTTTTAGTTAATGATAATAACCCTGATCTGGTCAAATTGCGATTTCATCTGAAACTTCAGAGGAGACACATAAGATTACTGGGGTTTTTTTCATGAAGAAAAAATTAGAGGCAGGAGAATTAAACAATAGTCATTTGTTTTCCATATAATTTAATCAGAGAAACAATTATTAGATATTTTTTGTGACTTTTCTTTATTTTCTATGGCTTTCACAAACCATTCACATTAATAAATTAAACTTGAATTTCTAAATATTGACTGTATAGCCACTATTCATGTATAGTTTACTAAAATTGTTAGTTTTTTTATATTATAATACACAGCAGTTAAACTGTAATATCAGATGTAATAACATTCAGGCCATGCGTGGAGAGGTGAAACATTTACAAAATGTCTCTTTAAAGAGGCATATTATCATTATCTCCAATTCTACAGATATCTAAAATTCATCAAAGACAGGAAGACAGAGGGTAAATACATTATTTTCAGTGGATGGAATCTGGACTGTTGCAAAAGAAAACAGCCAACAAAAATAAGTTGTCTTCACAGCTTTGCTGCTTTCAAATAATTGGTTTCTTCTTTTATTGTCCCTGCCAGCTTCAACTACCATTAATCCCCTTTTATTTGGCTACAGTGTTACAACCTGTAAAGCACAGATTTACTGTTGTCAGCAAAATTACATTTGAAGTGCAGTTTACTTTAAAACTAGTGAAACAGATGTATAACTTACAGTGTAAGGAGAGCCTAGTAAATAAAATGTGTGTACAAGAATACAGAACTAAATAATGGGTTCCTTGGCACTGTACAACACATACAGAGGATGGGGTGTTAAAACCAATATTTTCGAATAGTCATTAGTATTGCACTGTTGTAATCTTTCACAAATGCTCTCTCTTTTCATGTCTAATTCAATCAAGCTTCTGAATAGCTCTCTCCATGGCCTCAGTGTAGATAATTAAGACAAGATGTTCCACTCTGAAGTAATTGTATAATACTCTGAACTTGATTAAGCATTGCAAAATAACTGGCAATGGGGATCATGAAAGCAACAAAATTGATGATATTGGTGATTGTAATATCTATCAAGTAGCACCCATGTATAACTTACATGGCTGACATTTTGGTTTTTGCAAAGATTCATCATAGTTTTGCACAAAATAAGATGTGATTTTTGGTAATTGAGATATGGTATATTTTTCGGCTTTTTCTTGCATGATATCACCCACATGCCAACATTCCACTCAAAACACAGAACAATAATGACAATTCATACTGTAAGTAACAGAGGCACCAAAGCCAGGTGAGCAGATGGAATCCCTCCTTAACTGGCACAGATATACAGAAAATTGATGGCGTTCTGGCAAATAAATAATTTACAGACAGTTACATACAGTGCATATTCCCAACATTTTATTATGTAAGACTTGCATACATTATATCACTACAGTGCCCCAGTGGTCTTTTATTTATATAATAGAGCGCTTTTCACTATCATAACACATTGGCAGATGCATTATCATCCTGCACATTTTAAACTTAAATATATTACAATTTGAAAGTAAATCCACATTGTTTTTAAGAGGCACATTTCCCCCCCATCATAACCTAGTGCATTACAATGTGTCGATACATTTATAATGGATTATATATATATATATATAGGCTACTGGGCAGGCTTAAATGAAGTGTGCTCACAGTGCGGCACTGGCCAACAGTACCACATTTAATGATCTTCTGAAGATAAATATGCTGTTAAAGATACTGAACTAAACTAAACTGTTGTCTACTATCTCAAAGCACAATAGAGTTGTAAAATATTGTCTAAAATTAGCATCTGTATCATCATAATTCATTAAAGAATGAATTTATTTCACTCTACTGGATGAGGGGAATAGTGTGTGATATTCATGTGACCCTGTCAAGCATTTGAGAAGGAAAAGCTAGTCAAAAATGCTTATAGATACTTACATACAGAATAAAACAGCACTGATTAAAAAGAATAACTAAATGGGGTAATGCTTTATAAAAAGATTTGAATTAAGTTGATTGTATTATCTTTGCAATCAAAATGCTTGCTAAAAACCTCTGTTCTACTAACCCTAGCTATTAAGTAGACAGGCGAATTGTTATCAAAAATGAAAATAAAAAAATAATTGTAACAGTAAGCTGTAAAAGTAAAAAGTAAAAAAATAATCATTAAAATCCCAGTATATCTGTGTTATTCACTGGAGACTGGTAATTACTAGATTCATTTATGGTTCTACTGCCCTGCACATGTTTTCACAGCCATTGTTAATTAAGACAATGCTCATTGAGAGCCTAATTAACAATTAGCATAAACATAATTAGCAAGTGGTGACATTTTACTCGTTACATTGTTTAAATAATTTTTAGAAATTGCCCTCAGAGAAATACTGTCACGTTAGCATAATGGCTGTACTTTGTCAAAGCAAGTGACTGCCATGGCTGTTCTCCCTGTCACTTTCTAGACAGGACACTTTCTTTTAAGATTCCCAGCACTGGCATTTAACTTACACCATGTGAAAAATCCTTGTTTAAATTGTAAAACGTACCGAGATCATAGTGTTAAAACTCCCTGATCACAAAACTACTGGCATAAAACCACAGGTTATGTCATCATTTACTCACCTTGTTCCAAACCTGTATGACTTTCTACAATGGAACACAAAATAAGACTGAAGGATCTTCAGCAATGTTCTTTTCTATGTAATGACAGCTGATATAGTGACCAATAGAACACAATAGAAGTTTTTAACTATTTTGTAGTATTGAACTGATGTTTATGAATAAATGAATGAAATGAATAAACCTAAAAAATTAATTAATACCAACAAAACAAATGTTATGGTTTAAATCAGGTACAAATAGCTCTTTAAGGTCACAGTTACAGGTTACCACATTTATAGTGCAGAAATGTCATGCTTGAGTGCGACCTTTTGTAGTCATCACTTATGGAGTCTCCTGCATTTGAGGACAGACATGCATAAATCTGTTGAGAGAAGTCAGTTCTTTTTTAACAGCAAGAGGAGATTAGCTGACAGTCAACATTCAAGCACTGACAAAATCTGTATCTGCCAGAGGTAAACTGTTTGTCTCGGAGGTATAAGACACTTAGACAAGACAAATTTGCTTTAGAAAGACAAAGTACAACAGGAAAGTTCTGTAGTCTGAGAGGAAGCCTCATTGTCACACAAGATAAGTGAGTACAAGTGGATTAGAGCTCTCAGGAACAGATCTGTTAGTCTTTCACAGCAGGATTTCATTCTGTCCATCTGATTCATTCTCCAACTGCATTTCACTCTACCTTTACTATGAAAAGAGAAACAGAGTTTGATAGATGTTTGTGCTATAGCACTGAACTTGTGTAAACAAGTCACCCATTTTTTTTTTTTTTTTTAAACAAAGTCCAAGTCATAGCTTTTCCCTAAAGTCAACATGAAATTAAAATTTGTCCTGTCTATTTTCTGAATGCAGGTTATAGATTTTATTGTGATCTATTAATCTGTGCATGTTTCTTATCTTTCTTCTTCTTCTTTTTCAAATGAATATTTTGGCCCCAAATGTTTAATGTTCAATGTGTCATAACTGGTTCCCTTTCAGTCGGTCACTCTCGCCGTCACTTCGGATGACGTCTCCGTTTCCTCCTTCAGGAAACGAGGGTTACCATACGTAACCGAGACAATCTTCCAGTTATTCCACTAGAACTTAATTCTTCCGTCTATTTTATTACGTGTAATTTGTAACTAACTGCATGATTTTTACTGTACATTACTGTACTGTACATACTGTACATCTTAAATATAATGTAGAAACCTAAAATTTTCTGTAAAGCTGCTTTGCAATGATTTGTATTGTGAAAAGCGGTATACAAATAAGCTTGAATTAAATTAAATTGAATTCTGGTGACGTAAACAGGACTACTACAATGATTTTGTTGTTTTGAATCTGTTTTAACTTTTGAGTGATACACCCATATCTTAACATTCAATCAACAAATGATGCACAGAACCCTTCCTACATTTTCAGTATTCTGTTATACTATAAAAATGGAAAAAATGTCTTTCACTACTTCCTTTTCATTGTGACTACAGTATATCTACAGCATACACCATAGGAATAACTGACAAAGACACAAACAACTTGTGGCCGCATTACCAGTATTCATTTTTAGTAATTCAAACGTCAGTTGTCAATTATTTCCATTTTATTATAAAAAAAAAAAAATACAAATATTCAATTTCCTTTACACATTTTATTCATTTTAACCTTGATGAAAAACATTGAACACAAAAAAATGTAAAATGTTAAGCATCAAACATGGACAAAATAATAATTAATGCAAATATGTGAATCCAAAATGGATCCATCAAGAGGTAAATATTGTTGGGACTTATCTTTGTGTCTCATCTCATTCACTGTGGCTAACAGGATGCTCTGTTTCTTGAGATCTAAACTGCTCTTGCCCTATTGCATCTGTTTATCAAATATTACCTCAGCATCAAATGAGAATCTCATGTGTTCAGACAATCATGAATGCTCTAATAAAGAAGGTGCAAACTAGATGAGAGGCTATCATAACCTAATGTTTGATTGACAATCTATGACATGCATTGTGACACACAACCTAGCACAGCGGCAAGTTGATGGAAATGTTTCAGCGCGATCCAATACAGGCAGCAAACATGCTCCACGGGAGAATTTAACAAAGAAATTTCAGCTGCTCTGGAGTAGATTTGGAAGAAAGAAATACCACTTGGATGGCATGTTACAAAGAGCTATGAAGCCATTTGGTGGTGATAGTTGCTCCTGTAGGTGGTCTGAAAGTGTTTGTGCAGGCAGCAAAATTCAGTCCCATCTTAAGACCATTGGCAAATTTCTAATTTCCGTTTGGTGGGCGAACTGTCTAATTGCTATTTAGCTTTACCAGTCAAGTAATTCGGGCCAATGTCTTAAAAGCAGCCACTTGTAGTTAAGCCTCCATGCCAAAGGCTCTGCTGAACAATAGTGACATCTCATCAGGGCCCCAGGCTCCTGGACAGGAGTGCGAATCAGGTCCCTCTCCTCTTGAATGGGCAAGCAATCTTCAGAAAATTAAGTCTGAAAAGCCAGGGAAGAGCTGTGCGATTCATCACGACAGACTCTGTCAGGCAGAGGGCTATTAGAGGATCTGGCACTGCTCGGGTGCCATGTTGTCATCTGTGCAACAACTGCATCAGCAGACTGATGTGCATAGCAGGAACAGGAAGGAAGGCTCGCGGTGAGCTTCATACAACTGATGATGTCTCATTTGTCAAGCAGGAAATCATTTCACCAAAATCACTTGCTAGCGTTTCTTCTAACCGATGGCAAATGATCGTCTAAAGATATCTGATGAAATGTGCTGCTCACAAAACCCGTGTAAACGATGTGTATGGCTCAAAACGGTGAAAGCTATTTTTTGGAGAAGGACCATCAGCTATCATCGCATACAAAAAAAAAAAAGATATAGTGTATATATATATATATATATATATATATATATATTGGCATGACAAAACCTTATCTGAAATTTTAAAATTTACATTACTTTGAAGACTGCAGTCTGTAAGTTTTGCCTCTTTGTTGCCATTTGTTTGAAAACCTGGAATTGCAGTTACTTGTGGAATTATCTTCATTGCATGAGTTGTTCTCTGGCACGGCTCCAGAACATTAGATGAATCTAATGTTTTGAGGAGTACTGTATGTGTGGCAGTCAGTCACTGCACCGGTGTAAATCCTATACTTAGTAATCACAGATTCTAGACTATGTCTTAGAATATATGACCCAAAATAATACACTTAATTATTCTAGCTGCTGTGAGAAAAGGCTATAAATTATCCCTCACCTGCAGGATCCTCACATGTGATAGCCTTGTACCTGGGACAAATTCTTTATGTTTACAGACATAATGTAATGATGCAGCAGTATGCTTGAATTTCCTGCGAAAACCTACACTCTTAAAAATAAAGGTGCTTTAAATGGTTCTTCACATCAATGCCATAAAAGAACAATTTTTGGTTCCACAAAGAATCATTCAGTCAAAGGTTCTTTAAAGAACCTTTTGTGAAACAAAAAGGTTCTTCAGTTGTTAAATGTTCTTTATAGAACAATTTAGACAAAAATGTTCTTCTATGGCATCGTGAAGCACCTTTATTTTTAAGAGTGTACCCATACCACTCAAATTAGAAAACATTATAAACTAACCTTTGTGAATCAGGCTAAAGTAAGGCGATTGTTTTGAACACTGGCTGGTTATGTACGTGCTCAAGTATTGATTTTTGGATAATTTTTAACCAAAAAAAGTTACGGACTGCGGCTTTAAATATGCCATAATAATTAAGGCATTCTTGTAAGTTAATGTTAACACATTTCTAAATGGTTGTTAAGATGGCTGTTCTGAGAGTTCATTAACAGCCAGTTTCAGGAAAAATGTGCCTGTGGGTATTCTGTAAAACAATACTATGTTGCTTATAGTGTGTTTTATGACAGTAGAGCATACACAATTTGTATTTTTTTTCTCAGAAACCTTGGGGAAAACCAGGCTCAGTCACGGGACCAGTTCTCCTTCTCCAAGGTATGATACTGATCGAGATGCTTTACACTGGCAAGAAAATAAACAAAAGTTGTTGGTTTACTGCCACAAGTGTTAATTTGCAGTAAATTTTATGTGTAGGTTTGTTTTTGGAGTTTTACAGAAATGTAGCCGGAGTCACGAACCTGGGTTAAATCCTAAGATACAGCAAATCCTTGAATGAGTGGTGATTCCCAGTCAAGGTCACCAAACCTTGTCCATCTTTACCAAGGTAACTGGACACTGATTGTTGATAAAGCCATCTCACTTATCCCATGGTTGCCTACCATGGATCTGCAACAACATTCTCATTTTTAAGTCTTAATACATCAAAAATACAGCAATGGAAGCTCTGTGTCATGGTGAAAGAACTGAATGAGAACTGCTTAACAATAAAAGAACCTTGGCTTAGCTGGCTGGGTTAAAGAGGCCCTGGGAGGAAGAACCTATTGATTTTAATTACACTGAACAGCCCTTGGGGACACAAGGACTTTGGCTGTTTATTTAGCCATTGCCTCTCACTGTGATTGTACAAGCTGAGATAAAATCAGTATCCTAATTATTACAATAATAAGCTTGCGAAAGGCTCCAGGCCTTTTTTCTATTTAAAGAGAAATCACTAGTAGGAAGAGAAGGATAAAGCCATCAAGCGCTTACAAAACTGTTTACTATCAATTTTTTTTATTTTTTATTTCTTCTTTTTTTTTAAGCTTATAAAATTGGTTTGGTACCTTTTACCTTTTACCACACAACAACATTTTACAGTGTTTGGTATTGTACACACAACATCTGTGTAGACCACAGAGAAAGTGGTAAATTGTAAAGATATAAAGTTAGCAGCTGGAGACCCCATGTCATGGATGACTCTTGTGGAGTATATCAAGATTTCTGTGCTTTGTGACTGGACAAGGTTTATTCCATGAAGGTTCAATTAGATCCAGATCTGATAATAGTCTGGACCAAGGTTAGATGGCAGCTGAGATTGTACTTTGGAGAAGGCTGAGCAAGATTAGTTGAATCTGAACAAAGCTAATGTTTGTCCTCACTAGCAAAACCTGCAGAAACAGAGAAATTTGATGGGGCATCATAAACAGCTTAGCAGTCTTATCTTAAAGGGTGAGTATAAAAAGAGTTTTTCAGAGTCCAAAAGTCTGAGACAATATTGAAATGTTGATTTTCTAACAAAAATCTGGAAATAAGCAATGGTTTAGAGTTTTGACAAATGTAAAATGATAAATAAATAAATAAATAAATAAATAAATAAATAAATAAAGAAGAAATAATTTGATATTCTGCATTTTCTCTGGGTCACTATTCAAATGTAAGCTTGATTTAAAACAATGTCATAAGGTTTTGCTTTTATTAAAGATAAAGAGAGACAATAAAAACAAGACAATAAAAAACAACATCACAGTAAAAACTAAGTAATCCTAAAATTCATGTTTCTTAGTGGTCTAAGACATTTTATTCTAAGACTGCTATAGTAAATATGACATACTGAAATAAGTTTCCCCAACAAAATATATTTAAAATATTTTAACAATAACTGTAACAATGAACTTCATACTTACTTGTGTTAGCTATTAATGTTTTTTATATATACAAAACCACATAATCTTGTGAAGTGGCTTTTGGTTCTGATGAAATTTCCAGCCCTAGCGTAGAACAGAATATTTCAGGACTGCAGATTGTAACCTTTAAATTCGGCAGCGGCAATATAGCATTCCCCTGACAGGCTGGAAACGCTGTCCCTCGGTTTTCCTCAGCTACCATGCCTAACAGAGTGAAATTGACCTGTATTAAGGTCCTCTCACTCTGGCTAAATTATTTGATCATAGTCCCTGACAGTTGTTTGGGTCAGTAATTGCTTGTTTATTGGAGGAGAGGGGAGCCGGTCTATGGTGAGCTGCAGGACAGGTGTGGAGGGCTGGCAGACAGGTTTCAGACCAGAGCTGGGTGTTGGAGATAAGCTGGGTTGGGTTGGTGGCTCTATCTCACCGCCATAAGTCTGGTAATCTGCTGTTTTTGCCATCGGCATCCTAACCCACCCCTAACATCCAGACAAACACTAGCCACAAGTGTACAGACAATAGAATTGTATTATTTTCCACTTGTCCAGTTATTCCTAAATGTCAATTTCATGGAGGTCTGTTGGGGAGATTATGATTAAATGGGAGCAGACAGACGAAGCATCCATGTATTTTTCTGCCTATAAGCAAGGATAGTTAGATAATGTGTTTTTAGACAAGGACACTTTTACTGCAGTCCATCCAAAGTGGAAATTGGGAAATTCATAATTAATATCTTTTAGTCAGATGTCGGATCACAAAAACATTTGATGCTCAGAAAATGAGGTGCAAACAAACTATAATTCTAGCATGATTTTCAACAGAGAAGAATATTTAAACGCTTCCAATATGGAAGTTCCAACTTTTTGAGTCAAACCTACTGAAAATATACACCTTATACATTTCCATGCTGGATGGTTAAAGCTATATAGTATTAGTGTGGTTTAGCTGGCGAAACTATAGTTTTACCAGCAAAACATCTCTCTACTAAAGGCTGGCTGAGCAAGGAAATCTTACTGGTTAAGTTCACCCAAAATGAAAAAAATTCTGTGATTTCCTTGACTTCAAGTCATTCCTAATTTATATTCAAATTCATATTAGTACACTTCTTTTGAAGTAACACAATAACTTAACATATTGTAAATTACAGATTGAAATGTAAGCTATTAACATAGTGAAAAATAAATATACTAAAATGTATCTGAAATATGTTTATATCTTGCTATTGATACATTACACATATAATACAAACACATTTTCATATTTGTGTACTTAATAAAAAATACCATTAAATTATTCTTTTTTTTTTTTTCGTTTTGAACTCAATTCGACACTGTTTATTTGTCTTTATCTAATATTATTTATTAAAATACAAGGTTTCATGGGTAACAGTGGTAAACAATGAAAATAACAACTTTTTTTTTTCTCGTACTGGGGCCATGCAGTAACCATTTTGACAGGGCAAGTAAAAATTCCAATGACATTTGAAACACATAAAACATTTACAATTTTTTTTGGCTGATTTCTTTTAGAAATCTGGTGAGAACACCAGCACATTAGCATCCATTTAAGGAACCAACATAAAAAACAACAACATATGCAGCAGGGAAATAAAACATGGTGACTGTGTATATTTTCTAATTGTTAATTTCAACACTGATACCATACCAATACGAGGTTCAGGACATTAGCTGCAGGTAGCTGCATGAGAGATCTCTAATCCCAAACAACCCGATGCCTGGCTACATTGACTTATACACTCTTCATGTGTTTGCTGGAGCATGAAGCAGGCCAGCCCCCTGTGATCACGCTGCTGGAGTTCTGGGCTCTTAGGGATCATTCAAAGCAAGAAATACTTTGTGTTCTCCAAAGCCCTAAGCAACTGAAGCAGTACATGTCTGTGCCGGAACATATACCAGTAGTGCTGACCTCCAACAAGAAAGCCAAGAATACCCCATGCACTTCCAAAGCACAAACATACACCACATCATTCACAAACACTACATTGTATGCAACACATGCAGATAGCATTGGCTTTTGGATCCCTGACATCAATAACAAGCAGATTATCAGTTTGGTGGTCTTGACGGCCTCACTGGGGTCGCTGTAAACAGCCTGCTCATATCCACGTGTTCATGGTTAACAGGGACCCCTCCTCTGTTCCACTGCACTTATAGTAGCACCATGGGCAATTTATCTAAATCTTCCCTCTCCTTAAACAGTTTTATCAAAACTGGCGGTCGGGAGGCTGGCGTACGGTGGTGGCCTCAATCCTAAATGCAGCAGCGTGGATTTTAATTTTGGAAAGATTAATGTCCTTTCCCGTTCTAATGCTGCAGGTCTCAGTTATCTGCCTTGATGTCTATCAGCTAATTTCTACAGTTGGGTTGGAAACGACCCACATTTGTCTGCACTTGAGGGTGGAAAACACAAACCACAACATGATGCTTCAGGCTGAGTGATAAAAAAAAAAATCTAGTCATTTTACCAAATTTCCTCTAAATTAGAAAGTGTCTGCCCCACTTGGAACATACACTTAAAAATCTGAGCAGGAACCTTTTTCATTACAGAGGCACACATCCCGTGGGGATCCAAGGAAAAAAAGGTATTCGCCACTGAGTAAAACACAACAAAAAAGAAAGATATAGAGTATATAGCCAGACATTTGAAAAGAAAAAAAAAAAAAAAAAAAAAAAAAAAAATATATATATATATATATATATATATATATATATATATATATATATATATATATATATATATAAAAGCTATATAGATATTTATATATAGTCTTGCAGTGTGAAATACTCTGCTTCATCTAAAACTATTTTAAAAAGCATTTTGCAAATTATTTTATAATTATTGTGCATGCACGATAACCACACAATAATCTGAGAGACTACACAGAATATTTGTACTTCTAAAAATTTATTTGTCATCTAAATTAAATTGTGAAAGCAAAAACGGTGGGGAAAACTTTCCCATGTACAATTTATCCTAAAATCATTTTTAACTATCCATTTACAGTTCATCTAAAGGTTTCTAATCTGTGATAAATTATTACAGCCTCTTAGTTTCCTAATAGTTAACTTATGGTTTAAGTTCAAGCCTGGCTGAATCATGCAGGTACACCGTATGCAATCCATTTTAATTATTATACACTGTTAGTTGCACAGTCAAGAGTAAAATTAAAATGGCAATCACAATTAGAAAATTGCAGAGTCAATTACAAGACATTAGCCAGAGCTAGCAAATGGGGGGAAAACCTTCACCCTTTCATTTGGTTTTTATTAATTAAAAAAAGACATTGAGCTCCAGCTACACTTGCATAACACATGCTACAATTATCCCAACTGCATTCTTCTTCAGAGTTCAATTTAGCTCAGGTGAAATATTGCTCGAGTGAATGACACAGCTGTTCGCAACAGGCCAGAAATGAGCTCTCTGTAGACTGTTTCTCTCTGAGTACCTCGCTGTGTGAAGGTTAATAATATGTCTGTGATGTATAAGTGCTGGCATGCACTCTTGCTCCTTCTCTTTGTTTCTGAAAACCGCTTTATGTTCACTGCGCCCGCCTGGGCACATTATGCTGACTGCAGACTGTACCCTGGAGAATAAGCGCCCCTGATTGTGATTGTTTTCTATTATCATAGGATGGACTTTGCATTTTCGCTGTCTGAAATGAATTTGTAGTGGCGCAGAGTGTTTTGTGATGGCGCTAGCATACAGTGTAGCAGGGAGGTGGGGGTCAATGGCATTCTTTTATCTGCCACATAATAAAATTACAGCGCTTTCACACCGGCCTTTGCATTCTAAGATATGTTTAATTCCCTAAACATGAAGAATTAATTACATATCTGCATTTAAAAGGATTTCTTTGCCACACCAGGAACTTAAAAGCCTACAGCGAGCATGTCGCATTGATATTACCAACAAAAGAAGAGCCGTGTAATAGCTTTTCTTTTTTTTTCAGAGACTGAAACTTTAATCTCGCAGCAAATTTACTTGGATATGGCTGTAAAAGAGCATGCTTGGCTGCTTTCTTTTAGTTCAGCTTCTGAACTGGAAAGTGCAACATGAGAGAAATCTGATAGTTTCTCAGGAGTGATGTGGTCAGTGGTCAGAAGGAGGACCTTGTGTCCTGTTGATGGCCCGGAATGACCTTCGTTTCTCAAGCTGAACAAACCATGCTGCTGCCAGGCCCCCCAGAGATGCATACAAACCAACAAAGTGAAAATGTCATAATGCATATTAAGTTCACAAACTGAATAAAGACTGTAGCAGTTGCATCTAATCACATAATTGTTAGTGTTTGCCAAAGCAAGACATTTTCCATTGCATTGAAAAAGTAACCATGCCATTACAGGCATAAACTACATTTTAAAATAAATTTAGCAAAAAAGAAATGTCCTCTCACATTTGACTAACATATGCAGATATTTGCATTAACATAAATACAGTACAGGTCAAAAGTTTGGAAACATTACTATTTTTAATGTTTTTGAAAGAAGTCTCTTCTGCTCATCAAGCCTGCATTTATTTGATCAAAAATACAGAAAAAACAGTAATATTGTGAAATATTATTACAACTTAAAATAATAGTTTTCTATTTGAATATACTTAAAAAAAATAATTTATTCCTGTGATCCAAAGCTGAATTTTCAGCATCATTACTCCAGCCTTCAGTGTCACATGTAACATCCAGTCTATCACATGATCATTTAGAAATCATTCTAATATTCTGATTTATTATGAGTGTTGGAAACAGTTCTGCTGTCTAATATATTTGATGAATAAAAGGTTAAAAAGAACTGCATTTATTAAAAAAAAAAAAAAATCTAATAATATATATTCTAATAATATATTTACTTTACTATCACTTTTTATCAATTTAACACATCCTTGCTGAATAAAAGTATTGATTTTATTTAAAAAAAAGAAAGAAAAAAAATTACTTACCCCAAATTACTGACCAGTAGTGTATATTGTTATTACAAAATATTTATATTTTAAAAAGTATAATACATTTAAAAACAATTATTTTAAATTGTAATAATATATCACAATATTAATTTTTTTTTTCTGTATTTTTGATCAAATAAATGCAGGCTTGAAGAGCAGAAGAAACTTCTTTCAAAAACATTAAAAATAGTAATGTTTCCAAACTTTTGACCTGTACCAAACCAAAATGTAAACAAAACAATTTTCACAGACATTTGATGAGCAGAAATAGAATAATGTGACTATGAACAAAGAGATCAAAAGTAGTAGCCAGTATCTGGGGTAGCCACCAGCAGCTTTAAGTACTAAAGTGCATCTCATCTTCATGGCCTACAAGGATGATCAGCTGTCTTTCCCGTCTCTCTGTAGCACTATCCTAGGCTTCGTACATTACGGACATTGCTGTTTAATGCTCTGGCCATTCTGCAGTCCTCAAGCAGGACTATGTCATGTTCATGTAGATGAGCAGGGACCCTGGTCTGCTTCTGGTGTTTTTCAGAGTCAGTAAAAGGTCTCTTTAATGTCCTAAGTTATTGCAACTGTGACTTTAATTGTCTGCTGCCTGCAAAGTGTCTTCTGCAATAACTGTTTATGACTGTGCATGTGCAACAATTGTTTTTGGTTCATTGAACAAGCTTTGTTAAAACCTTTCTCAATTAAGTTCGGTAAACCTTATATTTATATTTATTCCATATACCACAAAGGAAATATTATATAGATTTTCATTTTTATTTTCATTACCTATTTTTAATGCCCACATTTATGCACCTTGATTTCATTCTAGACATTTTCTTCTGTGGAGTTCAAATGTGTGTGTGTTTGTCCATTCAAGGAAAGTAACTGGTATCCAGTGTTTGTTTTGGACCACCCGGACAATCAATGTACAGAAAAACATACTTCTTTATGGTTTGAAAAAGAAAGAAAGCCACACACATTTGTTAGTGTTATACCTGTTGGGTGATTTAGTAAAGTGCTTGTTAAAATGCAGGACTGTAACAAAGCTTGGGGTATTAGACTAAGTCTGCCATTATCCATTCAGCAAAAGTAATAAATGAGTCAGCCAAAGTGTCTTATATACTACCAAACCAAGATAAAAGCTCAATGGAAGAAATTAACTTTAGCTTTTGTTGAAACATTATTATTTATACATTGGTAATACAGCTGTGTGCTGTTTGTGTTTGTATCTATCTTTGTGATTGTTCAAATGTTAATCTCTGTGTGTAAAGCAATGATCTTCAACACATTTTGCAGCAGGCAGCATATTAGTATGATTTCAGTAAAAATACAAAACATTATTTTGTATTTTGGATACTGTAATTATTCACACTATTTGATATATAATATAGTGTGTTATATATATATATATATGTTGTGGAGCAAAGGTGTTGCACAATGTATTTTTTATATATGCATGATCACGTTTAATTGCTGTGTTTTTCTTTTGAGTGAATCGTTGTTTTTCTTTCGTGTTGATTTGCTGTGTTTTTATTTTGAAAGCAGTTTCCCATAGCCACACCTCTATTCCTGATAGATCAATGAACTAATAAGTGATGGATTTTGAGGCGGAGCGGTTAATATGTTCCCTTATAAAAAGATGTAAAAGTGACTGACAGAGATGGGTGGTGGCAGCATCGTGTATTCGTAACCGAAGTCAACCCAGCGAGTGAGAAATCACGTTGTGTCTGCATCAGAGCGTGAGTGTTTGTGTTTCACTTTCACTCGTGTTGAGACGGCTTATGGCCATGAGAGACTGCAGCACACTGTAGACGAGGGACCACAAAGTTGACGATTCGCGGAACACTGCTGGAGTAGCAGCATATGAGACGGGCTGAGGGCCGGCTGCGAGGGACTATCATGAGTGTTGGGAGACGATAAGAAAACGACGTGGTTCTTCTGCCGTGAACACATTGGACTGGATAGCAGGGTTGCTGTCCAGTCATGCAGTGAGTATGCTCTGACTTCTACCTTGCGGTGCGCCTATCCAATTTAGTTTATTGCCTCATAACGGACGAAAACCATTCTGTTATGCATAATTTTACCTGTGTGACTTCTTGAATTGGCCAATATTGTTAAGGAAGTTTCAGTTGTATTAATACGCTTTTAAACTGTTGATGTGAGTTGGACATCGTATGCTGGCAGTTTTTTTTCATCTTTTGTCTTCCAGCATCGGGCTGATACTGATCCATATATGTGACTGAGTGTTAACGGATAGCCGTTAGTTGTAATAAGGAGTAGTAGTAGATGATTTATTAAATGCTGTTGTTGTGGTGGTGTTGTGTTTTTACTTGCTTGTTGTTTTTATAAATTTGATATCTCTCTTGCAACTAATTTTATTGTAATAAATTGTCCTTCTACTGAGCATTCCTGGGTGTTAGTGTCCACTGTTCCCTCCTCCGATAAAGAACCTGTTTTTAATATTGAGTTCCTGGGGTCTCAGCATCCACTCTAGGTGGCGTAGTTGGCTACAAAAGTTAAATATATGTTATAGACACATTTGGCCACTGACATAATTTGGCGCAGTCGGCAGGATTCAGATACGGGAACGGTGGAACAGCACTTGATAGAATATTAAAAAAAAATATATAATAATGATGATGCCAGTGTTTCCTGGTGCCCCTTGGGTGCCCAAGTTTACGGGTGCTGATTGTGATTTGAAGTATGGAGATTGGAAAGAACAAATGCAAGGGCTTTTAGAAGCACAAGAAGTACCTGAAGCAAAGAAAGTTAAAATTTTAGTGGGTGCCCTGGGTGGTGATGCAAAGCGGGAAATAAGCGTTTTGGCTGATGGAGATAGGGATAAAGCCAATACGATTTTTGAGCATTTAGACACTTTGTATGCTGGAGAAATACCTCTTCCTGTCCTTAGGTCACATTTTTTTAGTTGCAGACAGAGACAAGATGAATCTTTTAAGATGTTTGTGTTGCGATTACGAGAACTCTATTGTAGGTTGCGGCGACGTAGTCCAGAAGGGGCCCTTGTTGAAGATCAACAAGGTGGGCCTGGTAGGGTTGATTCTCGCTTACAGGAGACTGACTGGAAAGCTGAATTAAAGCGAGACATTCTGGAGGAAGTTAAAGGACAGATGCGAGAACTGACACAGGAAATGATGAAGGAGCTGAAGTCATCTAGTCCAGTGGCACAATTAAATCATGCACAACCTAATTATGTACCTTTCCAGCCACAAACTGTTTCTTCTAGGCGACGAAGGGGGCAGTCTTCCTTGAATATGTGGGATGCAGAGGGGAGGCCGATCTGCCGGCGTTGTCAACAGTCAGGACATATAGCAAGGTATTGCAAGGAAAGTGTGCTGCCTAATGGAGATTTAAACTAATTTGCCCTGCTGCAGAGGTCCAGGCGGTGGGGCCAGTAAGATTATCAGAAAATTCAAGGACCATTTCTTCTTTCATTGGTGGCTGTCCGATGGTGAGTGTTATGATTCAGAACATTAAGTGTACAGGATTGTTGGACACCGGCTCTCAAGTCACGCTGATGCAACAGAGTATGTTTGAGGAGAAGTTCCCTCAGTATAAGTTGGGCCAAGCCCCTGTTTTGATTTTAAGAGCTGCAAATGGCCTAGAAATCCCCTATATTGGATATGCTTCGTTTGATTTTAATGTTGCTGGAGTTCAAGTTTCAGAGCGGGGTGTTGTCATTGTAAAAGACGAATTTTCTACAAACCCTTTAATAATTGGTATGAACGTAATTTCACAATGTTGGAGTGCTCTCTTTCAGAATGAGGTGCAGTCTTCATCTTTGTTCCAGAGTACCAGAGAACGACAAGCATGGCAGCAGGTCATGGCAGTTTGTCAGCGTGTTGCAGCATGCACTCACGAAGATGGGTTACTGGGCAATGTGTGGTTGGCTAACAGACGAGGTGTACGTGTTCCACCAAGGAGTGAAGTTATGGTCTGGGGACGTGCTCGAATGGGTCTGCGACAGCGTGATTACTGTGGACTTGTGGAGCCTGTGTCTGAACAACCTGTGGCTGCTGCACGAACAATTGCCATGGTAAGGGGTGGTAGAATCCCTGTGAGACTCTGTAATATACATCCATACAGTGTTTTCGTAGGAAAATATCAGAAGCTTGGACGGCTATATGAAATCAATAGCTCTGATATTCATGGCTGCAGGGACCTTGGATTAACCTTGAATACTGAAGGCATTGTGGAGGTGAGGCTTACTGAAGCTAGCCTCCTCGTAGAAGATGCAGTTTCCCCTGATATAGGTCAATTTTCTCAAAGATCTGATTTGACCACACGGCAGTGCCAAGACCTCGATGCACTTTTGAGAAAATGGTCTAAAGTTTTCTCTGAGAGTGAGTTGGATGTGGGGTACACAGAAGTGGTACAGCATAGGATCCACACTGGAAATGTGCCTCCCATTTGGGAGAGGTTTCGACCATTGCCTCCTATGATGTATCAAGAAATGAAAGCCTTGCTGGCTGACATGTTGAATAAGGGAGTCATTTCTGAGAGTGCTAGTCCATGGGCAGCCCCAGTGGTGATGGTGAAGAAAAAGGATGGGAGTTGGTGATTCTGTGTGGACTATAGGAAATTGAACGCCGTCACCCACAAATATGCTTTTCCTCTTCCCAGAATTGAGGAGACTCTGACCACTTTGAAGAAGGCTGAGTGGTTCAGTACTCTGGACCTAGCAAGTGGGTATTGGCAGGTGCGTTTAGACCCAGAAGATCGTCCTAAGACTGCCTTCGCCAACCCTTTGGTGCTATACGAATTTCGGCGTATGCCTTTTGGTCTGTGCAATGGACCTGCCACATTTCAGTGGTTAATGCAACGTTGCCTAAGTGGCTATTTAATGGATTTTTTCTGGTGTACTTGGATGACATTATTGTGTACTCATTTGACTTTTCTACCCATCTTAGCCATCTTGAACAGATATTCCAGCGGCTGTCCCATTATGGGTTAAAATTAAGATCTGACAAGTGCCGGCTCTTCCAAAAGCAGGTGAAGTTTCTCGGCCACGTGGTGGACAAGGCTGGCGTACATCCTAACCCTGGGAAGACAGCAGCAGTCCAAGGTTGGCCTACTCCTGCCACAGTTCGGGAGGTAAGGGCCTTCTTGGGCCTTGCAGGCTACTACAGGCGTTTTATTGCTAATTTTTCCAAAATCGCTCAACCTCTAAATGCTCTCTTGGTTGGCATTCCTGTAGATAAAAAGTCTGGTACACGTCTGATTGAGTGGACCACTACATGCCAGTCTGCATTTGAGACCCTGAAGTCTTGCTTGACAAAAGCCCCTGTCTTAGCCTATGCGGACTTCGCTTTACCGTTTGTCGTGTACACAGATGCCAGCCACCAAGGCTTAGGTGCTGTTCTGTCACAAGTGCAGGATGGAAGGGAGCATGTGATTGCTTATGCTAGCTGAAGCCTTCACCCTGCAGAGAGAAATGATTCAAATTATAGTTCCTTTAAACTAGAGTTATTAGCATTGAAGTGGGCTGTAACAGAAAAATTCAAAGATTACTTGACTGGATCAAAGTTTACAGTAGTTACAGATAACAACCCTGTGGCCCACTTACAAACAGCTAAGCTCGGGGCCGTGGAACAACGCTGGGTGGCCCAACTAGCTAGTTATGACTTTGTAGTGAAATATCGGGCGGGGCGGGAAAATGACAATGCAGACAGTTTGTCCCGATTACCTGTGCCCATAACAGAGCAGAATCAGCTTGCAGAGGTCCAGCAGATTGATGCCAATGGAGGTGCCGTCACTCTTGGTATTTTGGGGATCGATGAGTGGCGAGAGGCACAACAAGGGGATGATGAACTTCAGGTGGTTATGCGGTATGTAAGGTCTGCCAGTGTACCAACCACCTTTGAGAGAAGAGCATTACCTCTGAGGGCACAACAGTTGCTTCGCCACGTATCACGACTTGCAATCCATGATGGAGTGTTGTACAAAAAGATGATTGATCCAAATACCCATGAGTGTCAATTGCAGATTGTTTGTCCAGCTATCCAGCAAGAGGAGGTGTAGAGGCGATATCATGAAGCATTGGCCCATGCAGGTGTTGAACGTACACTGACTAGAGTGCGGTCCCACTTCTACTAGCCTAAGATGGAGGAGATGATGCGAGGGTTCCATTCTGGGTGCGTCGCCTGCAGCCTGCAGAAGGGTAGGGACAGTCATAAAGCGCCCCTTAATCCCATTGCAGTGTCTTGTCCATTAGAAGTGGTGGCTTTAGACTTTTTGTCCTTAGGACGACCTAATGATAGCTACCAAAACATATTAGTTATGGTAGATATGTTTACACGCTACGCATGGGCAATTCCAACAAAAGATCAGACTGCCCAGACCACCGTGAGGGCCCTTTGGACTCATGTGGTGCAGACCTTTGGTTGCCCTTTGCGTTTCCATTCAGATAGAGGACCAAATTTTGAGTCTGAGTTGGTTCAGGAGTTTTGCCTGTTATATGGAATGGTGAAGAGTCGAACTACTTCCTATCACCCTGCAGGAAATGGTAGGGTAGAACGTGTTAACCAGACATTGTTAAATATGCTCCGTACATTGGGACAAGAGAAACAGGATAGGTGGCCTGATTTCCTCCCTGAGCTGATGCAAGCCTACAACAACACTGTTCATAGCGCCACAGGGTTTGCTCCAGCATATCTGATGTTTGGGCGTACAGTGAGGATCCCGGTAGATTTGGGGTTAGGTGTAGTGTTTGATCAGCAGAAGTGGGATCATGGAGGGTGGGTCCAGGATCATTATAAAAAGTTAAAGTGGGCTTATGCTGTAGCTAAGAATAACATTGATCAGGCTGCTGAGAAAATGAAACAGATTTATGATCGTGGGGCTAAGGATGTACCTTTGTTAGATGGTCAGCGAGTCTGGGTTAGGGACCGAAATAGGCAAGGTCGGGGAAAGTTGTGTGGTTGGTTGAGTCCAGTGCCCCATATTGTAATAGGAACATTGGGAGAGACTGGGTTGGTGTATCGGGTAAGACCTGAACAGGGAGGGAAGGAAAAGGTTCTACACCGTAATGCACTTAAATTGTGTGCTGCCTCTGAAGGGGAAGTTTTAGCACCCCCTAGTACCTTTAATACCACGCCTATAGTCACGGCTCAAGACCCTGTACAATATAGTGTTTGGGTTGCTTCAGCTTCAGAACCTGTAAATATGGGGAATGAGACGGTTAGACGATCTACACGTACAAATGTTGGACAGCGACCCATGAGATATAGAGAGTGATTTGAATAACTTTTGGGCAGGGACTGCTTTTATTTTACTGTGGGGGGGTGTTGTGGAGCAAAGGTGTTGCACAATGTACTTTATATATATATATATGCATGATCACATTTAATTGCTGTGTTTTTCTTTTGAGTGAATCGTTGTTTTTCTTTCGTGTGGATTTGCTGTGTTTGTATTTGGAAAGCAGTTTCCCATAGCCACACCTCTATTCCTGATAGATTAATGAACTAATAAGTGATGGATGTTGGGGCGGAGCGGTTAATATGGTCCCTTATAAAAAGACGTAATAGTGACTGACAGAGATGGGTGGTGGCAGCATCGTGTATTCGTAACCGAAGTCAACACAGTGCGTGAGAAATCACGTGGTGTCTGTATCAGAGCGTGAGTGTTTGTGTTTCACTCTCACTCATGTTGAGACGGCTTGTGGCTACGGGAGACTGTAGCACACTGTAGACGAGGACCATAAAGTCGACGATTCGCGGAACACTGCTGGAGTAGCAGCATATGAGACGGACTGAGGGCGGGCTGCTGGGGGTTATTATGATTGTTGTTGGGAGATGATAAGAAAAACGACGTGGTTCTTCTGCTGTGAACACATTGGACTGGATAGCAGGGTTGCTGTCCAGTCATGCAGTGAGTACGCTCTGACTTCTACCTTGCGGTGTGCCTATCCAATTTAGTTTATTGCTTCATAACGGACGAAAACCATCCTGTTGTGCATAATTTTACCTGAGTGACTTCTTGAATCGGCCGATATTGTTAAGGAAGTTTCAGTTGTATTTAATACACTTTTAAACTGTTGATGTGAGTTGGACATCGTATGCTGGCAGTTTTTTTTTCCTCTTTTGTCTTCCAGCATCGGGCTGATACTGATCTCTATGTGTGACTGAGTGTTAACGGATAGCCGCTGTAATACCGAGGTCTAGTAGAGACTGAGTTAAACCCTGCCCTTGAGCTGAAGGTCTGGACTTTGGACTTGCTTGTTGTTTTATAAATTTGATGTTTCTCTTGCAACTAATTTTATTGTAATAAATTGTTCTTCTGAGCATTCCTGGGTGTTGGTTTCCACTGTTCCCTTCTCCGATAAAGAACCTGTGTTTAATATTGGGTTCCTGGGGTCTCAGTTTCTACTCTAGGTGGCGTAGTCGGCTACAAAAGTTAAATATATGTTATAGACACATTTGGCCACTGACATATATATGTGTGTGTGTGTGTGTGTGTGTGTTTTATTTTTTTATGTATAAAATACTAAATCAAACAGTCTATTGTCATAAAAGGTTACAAACACTGCTTTTCATATCAGAATTAATTTATTCTCTGTGTATTGAGGCCACTGAAATGAAGAAAATACAGAATACCAACCCTTGTGCTATTGTATCTATTTATGAGTCTACAGAGAAAAACACAACATGAGAGAAAATCCATACAGGAGAACAGCATGCCTGCTTAGTTTGCTAATAAATTGACTTTAAAAGATGAGCTTTCATAACAAACAAATTTTAGGGTCTTCATATCATATTAAGAATGAGTCCAGCTAAATCTCATCAAAGCAGAGGGTCCTGCTGCCAGGGGACTCCAGCTAATGGCTGGAAGTTAGAAGAGCTGCAGTCAATTGACCCGGGGGCAAATCACTTGACCCTGAGTCCTCCACGCTCGCTGTCATGTGAGAGACCTCTGAAATGGTGGCATGCACATGCATTACATTTATATAGACTCACACACACTGACCTGGTACGTGAAAACACACAGCTGAAACCAAAATCTGAAAGCTATAGATTAAAGTAATGGTGCCTGTGCCAACATCAATACCTACAGCATCTGCAGTGAGCATGCTGCTATCTGCTGTAGGTTTCTATGCAATAACTGCAGGCACAGGTCACAGGATGCCACAGACAGTGAAATTAATACCATGTAGCAGGTTTCATATTGAAGTGATATCAGAATGTATTACATGTTATTATTAACATGGTGTTGCAAAAGTCAAGCATCAAGTTAAGATTATTACAACTCTGGCTGTTTTCTCAAGGGCCACAAGGAGCCAACAGAGCCCTAACTGAACATGAGCTTTTTGTGCAGAATACAGTAGAACTGAACTTTGCCTTGGAGTTAGTGATTTGAACAAACCTCAGTCCCACTGTATATTATGTATCTGTAACTACTATGTTGAAATTAATAATTTGCTACAATGTATTTATTGTGTACATACACCTTTACATTGTACTTATATTTTGTGCTTACAACTGCAATTAATATTACAGACTTTTACTTAAACCTACAGTAACAAAACCTAATAATGACTTAATTCCAGCAAAATAGCAGCAAAAGTGTTTTGCAATAAACCATGACAATAAGCACATTAATTTATTTTTTGATGGCATGGCATAGTAGTTATAGACACCAAACATAAAGTGTGATGCAACCCCTCAACTAAAGTGTTAATTTTCATTTTTGATTGAATCCCCTTAACTATTCATAGTAGACAATAACAGAATAGAAATTTTCAGAAATAGTAAGAAATTCTAATATAAATTGCATGTCTGTAGCACAGGTCACATGTTTGTTTATATATATATATATATATATATATATATATATATATATATATATATATATATGTATATATATGTATATATATGTGTATATATGTATATGTATATACACACATACATACAGTCACCTACAGGATTATTAGGAACACCATACTAATACTGTGTTTGACCCCCTTTCGCCTTCAGAACTGCCTTAATTCTACATGGCACTGATTCAACAAGGTGCTGAAAGCATTCTTTAGAAATGTTGGCCCACATTGATAGGATAGCATCTTGCAGTTGATGGAGATTTGTGGGATGCACATCCAGGGCACGAAGGCTCCCGTTCCACCACATCCCAAAGATGCTCTATTGGGTTGAGATCTGGTGACTGTGGGGGCCATTTTAGTACAGTGAACTCATTGTCATGTTCAAGAAACCAATTTGAAATGATTAAAGATTTGTGACATGGTGCATTATCCTCCTGGAAGTAGCCATCAGAGGATGGGTACATGGTGGTCATAAAGGGATGGACATGGTCAGAAACAATGCTTCAGGTAGGCCGTGGCATTTAAACGATGCCCAATTGGCACTAAGGGGCCTAAAGTGTGTCAAGAAAACATCCCCCACACCATTACACCACCACCACCAGCCTGCACAGTTGTAACAAGGCATGATGGATCCATGTTCTCATTCTGTTTACGCCAAATTCTGACTCTACCATCTGAATGTCTCAACAGAAATCGAGAGTCATCAGACCAGTCAACATTTTTCCAGTCTTCAACTGTCCAATTTTGGTGAGCTTGTGCAAATTGTAGCCTCTTTTTCCTATTTGTAGTGGAGATGAGTGGTACCCGGTGGGGTCTTCTGCTGTTGTAGCCCATCCTCCTTAGGGTTGTGCATGTTGTGGCTTCACAAATGCTTTGCTGCATACCTCGGTTGTAACGAGTGGTTATTTCAGTCAAAGATGCTTTTCTATCAGCTTGAATCAGTCGGCCCATTCTCCTCTGACCTCTAGCATCAACAAGGCATTTTCGCCCACAGGACTGCCGCATACTGGATGTTTTTCCCTTTTCACACCATTCTTTGTAAACCCTAGAAATGGTTTTGCTTGAAAATCCCAGTAACTGAGCAGATTGTGAAATACTCATACCGGCCCGTCTGGCACCAACAACCATGCCACGCTCAAAATTGCTTAAATCACCTTTCTTACCCATTCTGACATTCAGTTTGGAGTTCAGGAGATTGTCTTGACCAGGACCACACCCCTAAATGCATTGAAGCAACTGCCATGTGATTGGTTGATTAGATAATTGCATTAATGAGAAATTGAACAGGTGTTCCTAATAATCCTTTAGGTGAGTGTGTATATATACATATATAAATAAACAAACAAACATGTTGTCACACTACGCAGCCGGAAGGAACATAGAGCCGAGAATAATCAAAATAGTCTTTATTAATCCAACACAGTGGTAAATCCGACATGGAGAACTGGAGGAAGACACACGCATGGTACTGGTAGACCCGACAAAACTGAACAGAAAGGACTGGGGCTTATAGGGGAAAAAAACACTACGCCCGACCAAGGCCGAGCCGGAGGGATGAGGGAGCCCGGTGGAGCTAATGGATCGAAGGTTGACGGTAGAGGCGAGGGAGCTAGGAGCTGAGGTGGAGCCACTAGGACTACGGGCCGAGGCGGATTCCGGGCCTCGGAGGCTGGAGGTGGAGATGAGGGAGACTCCGATCACGGCGACGCTGGAGGATGGCAGTCCCGCGGGGCTCACACCGCATAGATGGTGGGCTGAGGGTGAGCAGAGGGGCTGCCAGACGAAAGTAGTGGAGGAGGCAGGAGCGAGTGGGAGGGCAGGCATTTTGGAGGAGCGGCCACTGGAGGGCACATTCTAGGAGCTGGCATTGGATGACACATTCTAGGAGCAGGCACTGGAGAATCAGAAGCCCCCTCAGGGCTGGACGAGGAAACCAAGGACGAAGGAGGGCTGGACAGGACCAGCAGAGACGATGGAGAGAGGAGAGGGGGCAGTTCAACCTCCAGTTCAGATTCCCAGTATACAAGATCCTCCTCCCCATTTTGGCACTCCATAGTCAACTTGCCCTCAGCCGCGATGCAGGGAGCGGAGTTCCTCTCTGCACTCACACCATCCACGACTTGATCCCTCGTGGTGGGCACTGTCGACGGCTCTCGCACCTGGTCTGACGGGTTGGGCTCTGGCTCTCCTTCATTGGTGGGCTCGGGCTTATGCTCTATACTGTGGGGAGATGGTGGGCTGGGCTCTGGGTTGGGAGTGGATCTGGAGAGATCCTCCATGGGGCAGATGGTAAGAGGCGACCCATTTCTGCCCAGAGTCCACTTCATAAAGGTGGTGAATTCCTCAGGACCATTTTCAGACGACAAAGCTCTGCACTCGGCGTTCAGGCTCGCATCATAGAAAGCGCAGAGCATGTCGTCCGGGTAGCTGGTGATGTGAGCTAATAACAGGAACTGTCTGGTATGGTCCTCGAGAGACTGGCCTTCTTGCTCCAGCAGCAGGACGAGGAATTCTGGGCGAAGGAGGGGATCCATGAAACAACGGAAAGAAAAAGGACTGAGGAAAACCAGACAACAAACAGTTAGACACGCAATTTACACTGTTTTAGGTCGGATCTTCTGTCACACTAAGCTGCCAGAAGGAACATGGAGCTGAGAATAATCAAAATAATCTTTATTAATCCAACACAGGAGTAAATCCGACATGGCGAACAGGAGGAAGACACACGCATGGAACTGGTAGACCCGACAAAACTGAACAGAAAGGACTGGGGCTTATAAAGATAGGATAATGAGGGAACTAAGGAGACACACCTGGGAAATAATCAAGGATCAAGGAGGGTCAGAAACTGGGTCACAGGGGAAAAAACAAACACAGACATGTCCATAGTTCTGACACATGTGACCTGTGCTACAGACATGCAATTTATACCATTTATATTAGAATTTCTTACTATTTCTGAAAATGTACATTCTTTTATTATCTACTATGAATACGGATATGCATGATATCATAAACATGTGGCTTGTTAAACAGAAGTGAGCTATTACTTTTCTATGTTACTGATGCATTTACGGTTTCGGTAAAACTTCAAAATACGATTTCATTTACATTTACATGTTACATTTTAGTCATTTAGCAGAAGTTTTATCCAAAGCGACTTACCAATGAGGACAATGTAAGCAATCAAAATCAACAAAAGAGCAATATATAAGTGCTATAACAAGTCTCAGTTAGCTTAACGCAGTACACGTAGCAAGGTTTTTTTTTTTTTTTAATAATATAATAAATAAAAAGAAAACAGATAGAATAGAAAAATAATAGAACAAGCTAGTGTTAGAGGTCTTTTTGCTTTTGTTAATTGTATAATAAATGGAAAGAAAACGGATAGAATACAAAAAGATTAGAAAGCTTTTTTTACAGAAAACAAGCAGCAAATGAAGGGCAAGTCTAAAAAGGGACAAGTTTTTTTTTTTTTTTAAGAATAGAATTAGAATAGAGACTGTGTGACGTGCATTCTTTTTGGCTCATTAAAAATTTATATTGCTGCTGCGTTCTGGATTAATTGCAAAGGTTTGATAGAACTGGATGGAAGACCTGCCAAGAGAGCATTACAATAGTCCAGCCTGGACAGAGCAAGAGCTTGAACAAGGAGTTGTGAAGCCTGCTCTGAAAGAAAGGCCCTGATCTTCTTGATGTTGAATAAAGCAAATCTGCAGGACCAGACAGTTTAAGCAATGTGGTCTGAGAAAGTCAGCAGATCATCAATCATAACTCCAAGGTTTCTGGCTGTTATTGAAGGAGTTATGGTTGATGTGCCTAACTGGATGGTGAAATTGTAATGAAACGATGGGTTTGCTGGAACCACAAGCAGTTCTGTCTTGGCAAGGTTGAGTTTAAGGTGATGGTCCTTCATACAGAAAGAAATGTCTGTTAGACAAGCTGAGATGCGAGCAGCTATCGTCGGATCATCAGGATGGAATGAGAGGTAGAGTTGAGTGTCATCAGCATAGCAGTGATAAGAAAAGCCATGTTTCTGAATGACAGAACCTAATGATGCCATGTTGACTGAGAAGAGAAGTTGTACAAGAACTAAGCCCTGAGGCACCCCAGTAGTTAGATGTTGCGACTTGGACACCTTACCTCTCCAAGATACTTTGACGGACCTGTCTGATAGGTAAGACTCAAACCACTGGAGTGCGGTTCCTGAGATGCCATTTGCCAGTAGGGCTGACAGGAGGATCTGGTGGTTAACAGTGTCAAAAGCAGCGGACAGATCCAGCAAGATAAGTATTGAAGATTTGGAATCTGCTCTTGCCAGTCTTAGGCCTTCAACAACTGAGAGCAAAGCAGTCTCTTTTAGGTTGAATGCCCACTTCTGAAACCAGACTGGTTGCTGTCAAGGAGGTTGTTCTGTGTGAGAAAGGCAGAGACTTGGTTGAACACAGCTCGTTCAAGTGTTTTTGCAATGAAAGGAAGAAGGGAAACCAGTCTGTAGTTCTCTAAAAGAGATGGGTTAAGGGGTTAAGGGGTTAAGTAGTGGGGTTATACGAGCCTGTCTAAATGTTGAGGGAAAAAACATTTAATAACATTACTTAACATAAACCTAGAATTAAAAATACTTAGCATTTATAGACCTTACTCAATCATTTATAAATCTTAGTTAAAATAATTTTTTACCTTTACTAATACATTATTACAATACAAGAATTTGAGAGTTATTAAAAAATATCTCTTACCGTGACCCTGAGGCAAACTACTAAATCACATGTAATCTTTTTATTGTAAGTACTAATAAACACAGAGCTGGGAGAGGTTACTAAAGTTGTATAGGCTACAGAGACATTCAGAATGTTGCTATTAATAGAAAAACAAATCTAAGTGGTAAAACTATGGACTATAGGTCCATGACCATGTTACCTGAGAGGGAGACTTTTTACTAACCATGTGATACATAATGTAAACAGGACTGCAGGACTGGTTAACACTTTCACAATCTGGCAAGCTCTTATCTGACAGGCTGAATCAGTGTGCAATGGTTTTATCAGCTGCCTGGAAACAAAGCCTTAGTATACAATAATAGCTTTCTATTTAAGTAAATTTGTCCATAAGTAATCTGCACATAAGTGACCGTTTTGAAAATTAACTATGACTGGTTACTTTACATGTCCATCAAATATTCTCTTCTTGTCTGAGTAGGCATTTCTTGACCAGAACAAATCACAAAGTTGACCAGAGTTTATGCTGGTATCTGTAAAGATACATACAGTGCGTGCATAATTATTATGCAAGATGATATTCTTATATGTTTTTTTTCCAATCACGTTTTACTAATTTCAAACCACATCAATCCTAATAACTGCTATGAAATTTGTCTTTAACCATTTATAAATGAAATATAATTGACCATGAAGGATGGAGGTGAAAAACGTCTTATATCCAGGTGTGCATAATTATTAAGCAGGTTTATTTTTATTTATTTATTTTTTTACAGATAAAATGAACCATATAAAAGATTAAACTCAGACTGAAAAGTAAAAAAAAAAATTATTAAATGCCCATGATACTAATGCAATACTAGAAATTGCAATGTTAAAGGGATAGTCACCCAAAAATGAAAATTCTGTTCGTTCGAAACCTGTATGAATTGCTTTCTTATGTTAAACATAAAATAAGATATTTTGAACAATGCTGGTAATCAAACAGTTGGTGATTGCCATTGACTTCCAGTAGGAAAAAAAAAAAAAAAAAAAAAATACTATCTTCTATCCTGAAAAGTCTGTCTTGCAGAGATGGACTACTTACTGGGAAATGTTTTTCACTTCCATCTTTCATAGACAATTCTATATAATTTATAAATTATTAAAGACAAATTGAATAGTAATTATTATGATTGATGTGGTTTGGGACTGGTAAATGTGCTAGGAAAACAAATATGATCAGAATATCAAGTTGCATAATAATATGCACTGTATATATATATATATATATATATATATATATATATATATATATATATATATATATATATATATATATATATATACTGATGTGCAAAGGCATTTTTGTCGAAAATGAGTTCATTTTCTGAACAATTAAAAAGTGTGAGCACTAGCTTTTGCCATGTACTATATTTTGTCACTAAAATTTTGAAAATGTTTTCTTTCTCCATACCCGTACCC
This sequence comes from Cyprinus carpio, assembly GCF_018340385.1. Taxonomy (NCBI): domain Eukaryota; kingdom Metazoa; phylum Chordata; class Actinopteri; order Cypriniformes; family Cyprinidae; genus Cyprinus; species Cyprinus carpio. Next base: position 3,914,053 of record NC_056610.1, on the reverse strand, counting down.
GTTTCAGGCAACAGCCATCAAAAGCTGGAGTGAGACATTTTCTTTGCCTCTTCATAAGGTTTTTTCAACAATTGGTTTGGTTAATCTGTTCCTCAAACTTGCACTTATGCCAGATTCAAAAAAAGCTAATGTGGCGTGTGGTGTTTTTTCTTCCTATTTTCCTCTTTTTTAAGGGTTATTTTACATTTAATTGCACTTCTTCTCTGTGACTTTTTTTTTCTATTATTATTGATAAACATACTGTTAAATGTTTACACTTTAATAAAGATTGTAAGAACAGCCAATTTAACAATGCTTTTAACTGATTAATAAATGGCAAATTAAGTACTATATCACAGTCTATTTCTCTTTATTTATTTTTTTTCATTGAGTAAATATACTAGAGATGTTAGGATATCAGACAATAGGGTAAATAGAAAATAACTTGTATTATATTTTAGAATTATAGCTGTAGGCATAGCTGCCAGTGCTATATTGTGAAATTACAGCACAGTCGTAAAATTTAAAATGGTAATGAAAGGGTTAAATTATGAGAAATTGCTGGACCCACTGCTGCCAGTACTTTACTGTAGCATTACAGCACAACCGTAAAACAGAAAACAGTACTGAAACTGTAAAATTACTGTACATCACTGGAACCATTGCTGTCCGTACTTTACTGTGAAATTACAGCACAACTGTAAAATGGAAAAAGGTGGCAAAACAGTAAAATTACAGTAAATGGCTGGTACCACTGCTGCACATATGAATGTCTTATACTGCAAGACCTTATTCTACATCCCTAATCCTACCCAAAACCTAAACTTAACAACTACCTTACTAACTAGTAATAAGCAGCAAATAAAGAATTTATTTAGGGAAAAGTCATAGTTAATAGTGAATAAATGTTCCCTATTATAAAGTTTTACCGAAAATTCTGTTGAGAAATAAAAAGCTATAAAGAAATCTGTTATAACTACCAAGGTTGCATTTATTTGATAAATAAACAAAAAACAAACAAACAAACAAACAAAAAAACAGTAAAATAGTAATAATGGGAAAATATTATTACAGTTGAAAATAATTGTTCTCTATTTTTGTTAAACCCTGTTACCCTAATTTAGTTTCAGGCTCCTTTGATGAAAGGAAAGGTCAAAAGAACAGCATTTATTTGAAATAGAACATTTTTGTAACATTACAAATGTGTTTACTGTCACTTTTGATCAATGCATTCTTGAGGAGATGCAGTCATAATTTGCCCTTCATTTAATCTTATTTGTAAAACAACTGAAATTTTGAAGAGATATCATTTGTGACTTTACGTTCCTATTATTTTCTTCTGGTTTGTGAAAAACAAACACATACACATATACTAAAGAAGCAGCAAAAGCACACAAAGAGATATTCCAGCATGTGTAATCCCTCACGCACCTCCAGCCCAGTGCGATAGCTCTTTCGTGAATCACTGATCCCGTGTGTTCCAGTGGCCCGGCACTGCTGCTCCCCTTGCCAGTAGATACAGGCTATTTAAATGCTCCATTGGAGAGAGATTAAAGTTTATGCAAGGTCACTGGGGATGTGATAATTATAATCACAGGTTTTTGGCTCTGCAATGACAGCCATTTGTTATTTTCAGTTGAGTAATTCCCGCAGCCCAAGGATGTTGACAAGCGTGCACTGATTTAGTGGCCTGCAGTCCCCTCTTCCCTACGGAGCCCCCCTACACACCGCCCACCCCTCTGCAACCAGCCCAAGCTCAACCAGACCAAAGCCAGAGACTGACACTCCCTCTGGGACCACAGCATCTTTCACCCCCCCCTGCCCCATGCTGGAGCAGTAGAGGGGTACAATTGCTTCAGCGGAGACTATGGGGTGGAAAGACCTTTTGTAGGGTACTAAATTTAAACTCCGATATATAGAAATATTATATTTTTTTGTTTAAGTGTCATGCAGTGACTGTCTTCATAATTTTAAACATAGTAACAAAAGTAGCACCAAGACTTTCTCTTGTTTAACGGACATATTAAGTAATTACATTTTCAAATTAAAGTACTTTATAGCCGTATTTGGTTTTTGCAGCTGGAAAATGTATTTTGCTGCAGTAGTTAACTGTCTTCTGCCTGTAACATCAGCATTTTGCCTCTTTCTGAAGAAGTGGAAAAGTATGGTTAGAGGTAAAAAAATGTGTCAAAGCATTTCTCTTCAAGCTAAAATATGCAGTTAGTAGCAAAAATCACTGTTGATTAGTAAGGCAAGAATCACTATTATGTATTGCTCATGCTGTTTGTCATATTGTTTGTGACTTAAACACACCCCTAAATCTAACTATTATATTTGATGTGTACTCCAAAGCATGGGGCTTGTTGAGATCAGGTCTATGATTATTAAGCCATCAGATGTAGATTGTTCACCTGGGAGATGATTAAAAAAGTGGAAATCTCAGAGATATAAAGACCAGAATATCACTAAGGGTTGAGGATTGACTGATTTGACTTGGACCAGTCAGTACTGACCAAGCATCTTGCTAGAAATCCCAAGCAATCATATATGTACTGAAAACAACTCAGAACATCTTGGAAACCACACAGCAATGCATCCTAGCACCCTAAATAACATATTAGCATATGCAGTACCGTCAAGAGTATACAAACAAATTCTCACATATTGTCAAATTAACATTTCCAAGGTCTACAACTTACAGCCTAACTGAAGAGCCACTGTAGTATATTTCCTAGTCAGCAAATGGAGGACAACTTATTTGCCATCCAGCAAAAAAAAAAAAAAAAAAAAAAAAAAAAGGGGGGGGGGGGGTGAAAGATCAAAATAATATGTAAATAAAAAAAAACATTCCACTCCAATGACCTTAATCCCAATTGGATTTGTGACAAATCTGAAGGCAATGCAATTGTGCAATTTGCACACAAAGTGGTCTGAATTGACCTTAAATACACTTTCAACTTTAATTGTGAAAAAAAAAGAAGACTAGCAGATAATTACATCATTTAGGAAATTGATTGACCAGGAGTCAATGCACAAGCTTTCGGAAACTGAAGATAAATGGCAACAGTGACTGTTTTAAGGAGCCATTGATGTTGACTAGGATCAAAAAGAGATTAAATATTTCAAACAGCACAAGAAAGGTGAGGACAAAAATCAAAGCGCTTCTGGGGGACAATGGAAGACAGAATTAGGGCCAACAAAAGATTTCATTAAGCCAAACAAGGCTTAACTACAAAATCAATATGTCATAATTAAAGCTAGAGCCATGCCTTTAGTGCAAAGAAGAGAAGAGTTAAAAAGGACTTATTTAACCTAAATGATGGCCAGGGTTATTAAGATCAGACGATAAAAGTATTTCCTGCACAAAAGACACTACTTAATACATACTATATATTTGCTTTCCAGCTCCTTTGAGGCTGGGCTTTCCTTTCAGAGTATCTCACGGAAATTTCAGTGAATATATCTGTGAGACCTGATCAAGTGAATTAAAACAAACCCCTCATACTTAAAACAATATAGCAGCTAACACGATTTCAATTAGCCATGAATAACCATTATATCCTATGAGAGTGCAAATCTAAGCAAGGCTATGTTTTCTGATGAAAAATGTACAAAAATCACTACCATTATGAAAAATGTTGCATTTGCTGCTTTTAAGCCTCAAGTCTCTATGATATTCTGGTCACTCTATTGCTCAAGTCCCTCCTTAAATATACACCACCGTTCAAAAGTTTGAGGTTAATGTCTATAAAAAACATTTAAAATCAGCATATTAGAATAATTTCTGAAGGCTTAAGTAATGCTGCTGGAAATTCAGTTTTAACATCCCAGGAATAAATGAAACTTTAAAATATATTCTACTGTATTTTTGATTAAATAAATGCAGCTTTGGTGAACATAAGAGACTTTATTTTAGAAGTTATAATATAATTTAATTTAATTTATGATACTAAAGTCAGGGGTTTATTCAACTCACCAACCCTTAAACATGATCAAAAGTAATAGTGTGATGCTTGCTCTAGCAATAACTAAATTCTTGTATCACCATGTCAGATAGTTTGGGTTTAATTTCAGATGCATTCTGGGTAATATTACTGGCCTGGTATTCATATTGCTCAAAGCAGCCCCAAGTAGATGTACTCAATGGCATCACTTTTGCAGCTTTAAATGGAACCCACACGTCACTCCGAAGTCATTAGTCGCAAATGGTATTTCACAAGCACAGTCTTGATCTATCTCCACGATGACTGCTTTTTAGGGATCATCTGTGTAGAAAAAGGTCATCATTTGAGAGGATCAATTTGAGGTGCGTTGCGCTCGAGGGGGGTTTAATACATCACACTTGAATGGGAGTACAGAATACCTGCACACACATCTGACAAATGAACATTTGTTCTGCTTCATCTGAATTTTATAAATACAGCTCTACAATCCATTGGAAAGCCTTTGTTAGTGTCTTCCCATTTCTCATCTTCTGGACTGTTCATTAATCTATATTTGTGGGAGTAGCAAGTTGTACAGTTTCTCCTCGAATGACCTGATTCACTCTGTCATTAAATATGTTTCTCATAGGGATGTTTTAAAGAGATACAGCCAGGATGAGTATGAGTATGAATATTTCCTCTGGGTCTTATGTTTGACAAGGTTGTCATTCAGGTCTCTGTGAGGTCACGTGGAAAGCCCTTAGGCTATGAGAATGGTCAATACATTAGTTCGGCTATACAGTTGGGGTTTTATCTTACCATTTCCAGTAATTAGCTGTTATCAATTAATAGATTTGTAAATTAAAAAAAAAAACTGTAATAAAAGTCAGTGTTTAGAGTTTGACCTAGCCATTGCATATATATTTATTTTATTTAAAAGTATTTTAAACATTTTATATTTTGTTTTATATTTATTAAAAAAAATACTAGTCACATCACCTAAAATACATACTTTCCCCATGCATGTAAATTCTAATAGAAAAGGTTTTATGTATCAAGAAACATTCAAAGCTTAATACTGTTTATACTCAGTTTCTTTCTTAATCTTAAATGTGCTCGAGCACATTTTTAAGAAATGAATATTGCTAGTAGGTGTATCTCTAATGAACACACAACAACTTAGGATTCAATTATGAAATTATATAAGTATTCAGTGTAAAGTGGTGTATTAATCTGAAGTGGGTCTGGAAGAAGGGCTTTCATTAGTGCTGGTGCTTGTGGCAGCTGAGGGAATGCATGAGGGGGTATATTTTCCCATAAATAACAAACAAGCCCACTCTACTGATAAGAGCTGGTCACCGGCTGCATGATGATAGTGGACCTCCACTGCATCTATCTAATTTTCAAGGGTCAGCTTTCTGTGCTGCCCACGCTCCACAGAAATTCAGAAATTATTAGTATACCCCACCAGCCTGTCATTACTGCCACTGAGTTCCACTTGCTCCATTTAAAGGGATAGTTCACCCCAAAATTCTGTCATCATTTACTCACCCTTAGGTTGTTCGAAACCTGTATAAACGTCTTTGTCTGCTGAACACAAAAGAATTTTGGTACACAGTAAACATTTTCTGGTCCCCACTGATGTCCATAGGAAAAATAAATAAATAAAAAAATACTATGGAAGTCAAAGGAGACCACAAAAGCTTTGGGTACCCACATTCTTCATACAGATTTGGAACAACTTGAGAGTGAGAGATCTTAATGGAACCAATATTTCTATTTCTTACAGTAAATGGGGAAAAACATTAGTAAGGTAATATAGTAAATTTTAATATTTTCTGATTTTGGTTTATAATAATGCTCACTGGGTTAATAGATGCGTTAGCTCCACATAGTGATTTTGTGAAATTTAGGCAAATAAATGTTAAATAAATAAATAAATAAATAAATAAATAAATAAATAAATAAATAAATAAATAATTGTGAATGTCTTATTGTAAAAATACATAATATTTATAGGGGACTGGGGCTAGTTATCACACTTTACTGCAGTGAGTATTTGTCATATAATATTGCTTATTATTATTATTATTATTATTATTAATTGCATTACTACTTCTTTCTATTATTATTATTATTAGTGATGAATAAATATCAGTATTATATCGTCCACCCTGATCTCTAGATATTGGCATCTGGCAATGAAAATCCCATATCGGTCAAAATAACAAACAATTTAAGTGTCTTTTTTTACCTTCTGAAACTTTTATGGTATATTAATTTAATGTACATTTTGTCCGTATATGGAGGAATATACACATTATAAACATTTTATAAACGTACATAATGAATAATGTCAATATAAATAAAATATATAACATTTATATTTACATTAAAATGTTTAGTAAGCAGTTCACCATGTCTCCATGTCTTTTATATTTCCTATTTACGTAAGCTCTCTGTGTACATTTTATTGTTTTAATCTTAAAAATCAATAAAACAAATATGACTATTACACATTTACTGATAATCAAAATTAGGATAATCTTTAATATTTATTGTTATGTCTTGTCATGTCTTGTCATGTCTTGTTCGTTCTTTTTATTCTGTCTCCCTCTGCTGGTCGTTTTAGGTTACTTTCTCTTTCCCTAGCTGTTCTTCATCTTATCTGACTACCTCGTTTACTCTCTTCCCACCTGTTCCCTTTCCCCCCCTGATTACTCCCCTATTTCTCCTTCTGCTTTGACTGCCTCCTTTGTCAGATTCTTGTTTGAGTTTTCTTGCTAGAAGCAGACAACTATCCTGTTCAGTCTCCGCTCTAGTCCCGTCCAGTCTTGTCCTGTTGAGACCTGCCTGGTAACCCTTCCTGCTCTCTGTATATCGCCTTCACTTTTGTATTCTGTCCAGTTTTGCCTGTTGCTGGGAGAGAACCATCCATCCCTGTCTACCCGCTACCCGCCTCTGCTCTGAGAGACCGGCGGTCGGTCGCCGCTATCACTACAGACCCAGACTGCTGCCAAGGGGGCCAATTCAATTTTTCTGTTTTGTTTTCTATCACCCTTTCTGCGGGTTGCTAAGTTGCCTTTTTCTGAAGAAGATTTGAGTTTCACATTGTTGACTACTGGAGTATACATTATATTTATGTTCAACCGCATTTGGGTCCGCTCTTACCTTGTTGACAGAAGAATCTGACCACGATGGACCCAGTGACCCCGAAGCCCATCCAGTCTGCTGTCGAGTTCCAGGGAGCGATGTTAGGCAGACACGAGGAGGAGTTGTCTGCCGCTCGACATGCCGTGGAGACTCTGGCTGCCCAAGTCTCCGATCTCTCAAGGCAGTTACAACATCTTCGCCTCGATCCACCGGTCGCCTCCAGGGCTCCTGAAACTCCCGAACCCCATATAAATAACCCACCGTGCTACGCTGGTGAATGCCGCTCGTTTCTCACTCAGTGTGATGTTGTTTTTTCTCTCCAGCCCACCACTTATTCCAAGAACAGAGCTCGTATTGCCTACGTTATATCTCTCCTCACTGGACGGGCCCGGGAGTGTGGAACGGCAATCTGGGAGGCGGAGGCAGCATGTACTAACCAGTACCAGGACTTTAAGGAGGAGATAATACAGGTTTTTGACCGGTCTGTTTTTGGAGAGGAGGCTTCCCGGGTCTTGTCGTCTTTGTGTCAGGGAAAGCGATCCGTTACAGATTACTCCATTGAGTTTTCGCCTCCTGTGATTGGAACCAGCAAGCTCTACTCGCTCGTTTTCTGGAGGGTCTCTGCGTGGAGGTAAAGAATGAGATTCTTTCCCGAGAAGTCCCTTCCAGTGTGGACTCTTTGATTGAACTCGCTATTCGCATAGAGAGACGGTTCGATCTTCGTCGCAGGGGTTGTGGAAGGGAGTCCGTGTTCTCCGTGGTTTCCCCCGCCGTTTCTCTACCATCCTCTTCCGCCGGCTCGGTCTCCGAGCCCATGCAGCTGGGGGGCATCCGCATTTCGTCTAAGGAGAGGGAGCGGAGAATAACCAACCGCCTCTGTCTGTATTGTGGTTCTGCTGCTCACTTTGCTTCCTCCTGCCCAGTAAAAACTAGAGCTCGCCAGTAAGAGGAGGGCTACTGGCAAGCGTGACTACTTTGGTCTCTCCTTCAAGATCCTGCACTACTTTTCCGGTCCTGGGCTCGACAACATGATATTCCTCTAAAAAGAATTTAGAAGATCCCACGGCCCTGTTCGCTTTGGACGGTAGTTCTCTTCCCAGGATTCAGCATGAGACGCTACCTCTAACCCTCACTGTCTCTGGTAATCATAACGAGACCATTTCTTTCTTAATATTTCAGTCTCCTTTCACTCCTATAGTTTTAGGCCACCCCTGGCTAGTTCAATACAATCCCTCTATTAACTGGTCTAAGAATACTATCCTCTCTTGGAATGTCTCTTGTCATGTGGAATGTTTAATGTCAGCCGTTCCTCCCGTTTCCTCTGTCTCTCTTCCACAGGAGGAGCCTGGTGATTTGACGGGGGTGCCGGAGGAGTATCACGTATTCAGTCGGTCCCGGGCCGCTTCTCTCCCTCCGCACCGTTCGTATGATTGTAGTATAGATCTTCTTCCAGGAAACAACCCAACCCCCCCCCGGGGAATACTATACTCATTGTCAACCCCCGAACGTAAGGCTCTGGAGGATTATTTATCGGAGGCGCTCGCTGCCGGTACCATAGTCCCCTCCTCCTCCCCCGCCGGAGCGGGGTTTTTTTTTGAAGTGGGAGAAGTGGGCGTGGGAGCCATTCTTTCTCAACGCTCTCTCTCCGACGGCAAGATCCACCCGTGCGCGTTTTTCTCCCATCGACTATCGCCGCCTGAATGTAATTATGATGTGGGTAACCGCGAACTGCTCGCCATCCGCCTAGCCCTAGGCGAGTGGCGACAGTGGCTGGAGGGAGCCTCTGTCCCTTTTGTCGTTTGGACAGACCATAGGAACCTAGCGTACATTCGTTCTGCCAAACGACTTAACGCGCGTCAGGCTCGTTGGGCTCTGTTTTTCGCTCGTTTTAACTTTATTATTTCCTATCGTCCTGGCTCTAAGAACACCAAGCCTGATGCTTTATCTCATCTCTTTAATTCTTCGGAAGTCTCTAAGGACCCCGAGGGAATTGTCCCTGAGGGGCGTGTCGTCGGTTTGACTGTCTGGGGAATTGAGAGGCAGGTTAAACGAGCGCTTGCTCACACCCCGTCGCCGCGTGCTTGTCCAAAGAACCTTCTTTTCGTCCCCGCCCTGACTCGCTTGGCCGTTCTCCAGTGGGCCCACTCGTCCAGGTTGGCAGGCCATCCCGGAGTCCGGGGTACGCTTGTCTCTGTCCATCAGCACTTTTGGTGGCCCACTCGGGAACGTGACACGCGCCGTTTCGTGGCGGCTTGCTCCGTCTGCGCGCAGACTAAACCTGGGAACTCCCCTCCTGCCGGACTTCTCAGACCACTTCCTATCCCTTCTAGCCCGTGGTCACACCTCGCCTTAGATTTTATTACCGGGCTCCCCCCATCGGCGGGTAAGACAGTTATTCTCACGGTTATTGATCGGTTCTCTAAGGCGGCTCATTTTATTCCCCTCGCTAAACTCCCCTCCGCTAAGGAGACGGCTCAGATAATCATTGAGAATGTTTTCAGAATTCATGGCTTTCCGTCGGACATCATTTCGGACAGAGGTCCGCAGTTCACGTCTCAATTTTGGAAAGAGTTTTGTCGTTTGATTGGGGCGTCTGTCAGTCTCTCGTCCGGCTTTCACCCTCAGTCTAACGGTCAAGCAGAACGGGCCAACCAGACTGTTGGTCGCATTTTACGCAGTCTTTCTTTTCGGAACCCGGCGTCCTGGTCAGAGCAGCTTCCCTGGGCTGAATACGCCCATAACTCGCTTCCTTCTTCGGCGACCGGTCTATCCCCTTTTCAAGGTAGCCTGGTGTACCAGCCTCCGCTGTTCTCGTCTCAGTTCTCCGATTTCTGTGTCCCTTCCGCCCAGGCTTTTGTCCAACGTTGCGAGCGCACCTGGAGGAGTGTCAGGTCTGCTCTTTGCCGTTATAGGAAACGGACTGTTAGAGCTGCTAACAAGCGTAGAACTAAGAGCCCTAGATATGTTTGCGGTCAGAAAGTATGGCTTTCCACCCTTAATCTCCCCCTTAAGCCTGCTTCTAGTAAGCTGACCCCGCGCTTCATTGGTCCGTTCCGTATTTTACAGATCATTAGTCCTGTCGCGGTGCGTCTTCTTCTCCCTCGGTATCTTCGCCGCATCCACCCGGTCTTCCATGTCTTGTGTGTTAAGCCCGTTGTTCGCGCCCCCGCTTGTCCCTCTTCCCCCCCATCCTTGTCGAGGGCGCCCCGATCTATAGGGTCCGCAGGATACTGGACATGCGTCCCCGGGGTCGTGGTCATCAGTACCTGGTGGATTGGGAGGGGTATGGACCCGAGGAGAGAAGTTGGGTTCCCTCCCGGGACGTGCTGGACCACTCGCTGATTGATGTTTTCCTCCGTAGCCGCCAGGTTTCCACCTCGGGAGCGCCAGGGGGCGCTCGTTGGGGGGGGGTACTGTTATGTCTTGTCATGTCTTGTTCGTTCTTTTTACTCTGTCTCCCTCTGCTGGTCATTTTAGGTTACTTTCTCTTTCCCCAGCTGTTCTTCATCTTATCTGACTACCTCGTTTACTCTCTTTCCACCTGTTCCCTTTTCCCACCTGATTACTCCCCTATTTCTCCTTCTGCTTTCGCTGCCTCCTTTGTCAGATTCTTGTTTGAGTTTTCTCGCTAGAAGCAGACAACTATCCTGTTCAGTCTCCGCTCTAGTCCCGTCCAGTCTTGTCCTGTTGAGACCTGCCTGGTAACCCTTCCTGCTCTCTGTGTATCGCCTTCCCTTTTGTATTCTGTCCAGTTTTGCCTGTTGCTGGGAGAGAACCATCCATCCCTGTCTACCCGCTACCCGCCTCTGCTCTGAGAGACCGGCGGTCGGTCGCCGCTATCACTACAGACCCAGACTGCTGCCAAGGGGGCCAATTCAAGTCACCTGCTGTCTTTTCTGTTTTGTTTTCTATCACCCTCTCTGCGGGTTGCTAAGTTGCCTTTTTCTGAAGAAGATTTGAGTTTCACATTGTTGACTACTGGAGTATACATTAAAGACTCTATTTTTGTTCAACCGCATTTGGGTCCACTCTTACCTTGTTGACAATTTATTGTCTGAGAATAACTTGCATTCATTTGGTTAAATTATGACTTTTTCACAGTTGTTTTTCCACATTGTTAGTGCACACAGGTAATAAACTAGTCAGAAATGTGTGATGTACAAGAGTTTATTTGTCCACAGGGCCAAAAGTGGTCACAGTTACAGACACTCCCCTTAAGTTCTTTGTTATTTGTGCATCTGAGCCACTGATCTATATATGACTGGATCGCTCATCGCGTTCTAAACTGCCAGCAGGCAGTGAAGCCACCGGAAGTGTTCAATCCGCCATCTTACTAATCCCTACCAGCAGAGAGCACCATTGAGTCACATGCAGACCGCTGACCTAAAATCACCCGATATGAAGCAAATCAGTCAAACGGGACTAGTTTTTATGTTATGTGTATGTAAATTAATGTTTACTTCAGATGTTATCTGCAGTGTTTACAGTCTTTTGGGGCGGTATAAGTGATATATTTAAACCGTTTAGGTGGGTGTGTCTGCTGAGCACTGAGACACAGGTAACGATCCAACACAAAATATAGCCTATTTCTTTATGAACATAATTATTCAGGAATTATTAAACATTAACGTATTAGTCTCAGAAATGGATTTCAATATATTACAGTGAATAATACAATAGCATCTGTTAATATAGCTATATACTGAACCGAAAAGCTTAACTTACTATCTTGGAAATAAAGCCTTTAAATGTCTTTAAATCCATACTGTGTATTGTAAGTTATTTCTCTGAATAAATTATGATGTGTATATTTTTAATGTCATGATTGAGCAACATCTATTTCAGACTCTCCAAGATCGGGCAAATATGTTTACTAGCAGTAACGTTACCGTTTACATGTAAAATATTGTATGCTGAATTAATAATTATTTTAACAACCGTTTGAATCATTACCTGCTTCAAAATGAATGCTGTTAATGAAATCATTGTTGAAACATTTGCACTTAGCGCTGAATAACGAATAAAAACACTATAACATTTGCAGTTAGTGTCTACTGTACTAATAAAACACTATAACTAAATTAAATAAACAATGAATAACTGTACAAGGCAAATAAAGGTATACAAAGCATAAATCTTTCTTTAGATTTCAGAATGAGCACTTTGTGGTTTGTTTTATATGTTGAGGTCGTGTCCGTCTGATGTTTATCATGTTCATGATGTTCGCTACTGTAATGAACATAGGTTTTTAATAAGTAGGGGAAATTCCCGACATTAAAAAAATAACTGTTTACATACCTAGGGTGTTTGCATTGTATGAATGTACAGAGATACTTCATATTTAAAAACACGGACTTGTTATGTGTTGTTTTCTCATTAAAATCATACAATTTCCTATTAATTCAATGGAACGTTTATGCACACTAGGGATTACCAATATGGCGGCGCGGCGGCTTCACTTTAATGACGTCATGAGCGATCCAGTTCTATATTATAGATCAGTGATCTGAGCCCAAACATCCAGCTTAGCCATTATGCCAAAAGCTTTGATTTACTGGGCTTTTCTGAGTAAGCGAGTGAGAGAAGCTAATGTCATTATCTCACACTAAGATGGAGCTGGGATTAGCGGCCAATGTAAATGAGATATGAGAAGGGTCCAGCATTAGCAGCAGCCTTTCTTCAGTGGAATAGCTTCAGCAAATAGAGGGAGATAAGGAAATCCCTGTAATTACATGGAGACACATTGGTCAATTCAGTGCTGTAAGTACCTGAGCTCTGTAGCCTCTGAGTGGGAGGGGAAAAAGCAGAGTGGGAAGTGTTATCCTTGGCAATATTAAGTGATTCTGCAGGATCAATAGAAGTACACCAAGCCAAATGTAAAGATGAGCACTGACCGTGCTGCCGCTTTGTGCCCTGGTATCGCTCCATCATTTTTTGGTAATATCTTTCTGAATTAAATTTTATGGCTCATTACTTTCCGGTGCAGACTGTCTGTATAATGGAATCTCAAATAGGCGAGTGTCTTTGTGCCTAGGGTTGGCGTTGTTAAGATGTTATTTATTTCTAATTGTTGGAATATAAAATGGTAGCTGATCATTTTTGCTATTTACATGCTAAAAGTCAATCACCATTTGGTGCAAACATTGCTAGCAAACACTAGAGTTCAAATAGGACCCACGCTTTAGTGATCCACATCAAAAGGCTTAATCTAGATACTGCAGCCTTAATATTGTGTGAGTCTTGACCACATGACTCTTTTCACATCCATGCCATAGAAAAGCAGTGTTTTTTGGAAAAATAATGTGAAACACTTTGGCTGAGCCTGTAGTAATACAGATAAAGTCTCCCAGTTTTTGTGGCACAGTAAAAAATGGCTGTTGTAGTGGCTGAACACCGAACAGCCCAAACTAAATCAGTTGTTACACTGTAAAATAGCTTCAACTTCACAGTTCCTTTGCACAGTAATTTTGGCTTTAGACAACTCGCTCTGTAGCAACATCACTTACTGGCTCGCACTGGTCAGTCATCCAGAAAGTTCACCCAGAAAGAGTCCTAAAGTTGCTTTCTCTACTCAGAGATGACTTTGTGAACAAGTGAGTTGAGTGAATCCCTTAAGATTCATTTTCTTCCAAGTCTGTCTTATGGAGTTAAAATTGAACCTATTCTACGGGCAAGATAACCTTTTCTAGAGCCACCCTGGCTCAACTGAGAGAAATGAATGGTTGTAAAGGAACTCCATTAGGATAACAATTCATTTTTTAGCTCTGCAGCACAGGGATTTGAATTAAGGGTGAGCACAGAGATGATATTTAAAAAGAAATACCAAATCATGCTGTAATATATATCTGAAGAAACAGTGATGAATAAGTATCAGCTACTGTATCACTTTTTAAAATTTCTTTCATTTACTGTATGAAAAAATCTCGATAACACTTTACAAATAGTTCAATTTGTTAATATCAGTTAACTACATTAATTAAAATGAACTAACAATGAAAAATAATTCTAAAGTATTTATTAATCTTAGTTTATGTTAAATGTAACATTTACTAATATATTATTAAATTAAAAACTTGTATCTATTAATAATATTTAATGGGCCTGAGCAAACATGAACTAACAATGGATAGTTGTGTTTTTATTAACTTACATTAACAAAGATTAATAAACCCTGCGACCAATGTATTGCTCATTGTTAGTTTATATTACCTAATGCATTAACTAACATTAACTAATGAAACCTTAATGTAAAATAATCATATGGATGGCAGGTATTGTAAATGTCTTTAGAAAAAAATATTATATGCTTTGGTAAGAACTTCTGGATATCTATTTATATATCTATAATTTTTTGTTCCTCCTTTTTATTTTTTTTGAGTGAAATATGACTTTGGCGTGTTGACACATAGATTTACCTGTGAGATTACCTATATGAATATTCAAGTTACAGTATATAATGTATATTTCATATGACTCCCATATGAAAAAGAGATTTAATTTAAAATTTGATTTGAAAACACTTTTTTATATTTCATATATACCCCCCCCCCCACTCCCCCACTCCCTTTCCTATGGACTTTCAGGTCCTTGGTTGTCACAAGGTCACCGGGAAGGTTTTAATTGCTGTGGGCTGTTATGTGCTTTCATGGACTTTGCCATGATAAATTACTCATTGGTTGAAAAGCAAGTCTATATAAACAAGCTTATCTCGTCTCCTCTGTAATGAAAAATGAGTTGTGAGTATCATTGTTAATCACAGTAATTGTTAATGTTAAGAGGCCTGGATTTCCAAGTCTCCTCATTATTGATCAAATTTCTTTTTACATTAAAAGTCTGCTGATTCCCTGACACATCCTACTTCCTAGTAATTCCTCTAATTAGTTATTTTTAGCACCCGCGCCTCTCATACAAGCCACAAGAGATAAAGCGAATTACTTGTCGGATGGCTCACTCTTCACAGTGTTTATGTGTTGTAGTTGTATGGGCCATGAATTTACCCTGACTATAGAATGAATGGAGGGTCTCACCTCTTGCTCCTCACTAGATTACCACCTACGGCCCTAATCTGGAGGCTAGGACAATGGTAAAAGGCTAATTAACTTTAGCCATTTAATATCTGCAGATTACTTAGTTCAGCTTTTCAACAGAGCCTTGTGGTAGTCATTGTGAAGCTTGTGCTTAAGTTAATATAATAAAATATTTAAAGTGTGTAAGCAGTCTTTAGATTATCATTGTCAGGTTTGCATCTAACAATATTCTGTGTGTGTGTGTTCTGGTATATATGGTTTATGAGGACACAAATGTGTATAATGACATGGGTACTACAACGTAAACATAGTTTATGAGGACACTTCCAATTTTCATTCTCAACTCGTACCTGTTGTGTGTCCTCAATCTGACAACCTGCTTGAGTGTCAAGTCTGAGGAGGAGGGGGCGGGGGCAGGAGAAACACTACCCATTTCAACCACTAGCTGTCAATATTATGTACTCCACTTTAACACAAAATGAATGTGGTGTAGTTCTGTCTTAAAAGTTACAGGAGGTTACAGAACAACCTCCTGGACAGCAACCAATCTGGCTTCAAAAGCGGCCACTCAACTGAGACTGTCCTGCTCTTGGTTACTGAAGCCCTGCGACTGGCAAGAGCAGCTTCCAAATCCTCAGTACTCATCTTGCTGGATCTGTCTGCTGCTTTTGACACAGTTAACCACCAAATTCTCCTGTCCACCCTCAGAAAGATGGGCATCTCTGAAACTGCACTCCTGTGGTTTAAGTCCTACCTCACAGGTCTCAGGGGTCTTGGAGGGGTGAGGTTTCTAAGTCATAACTTCTTGCTACTGGGGGTCCTCAAGGCTCAGTGCTTGGACCACTTCTCTTCTCCATCTACATGACATCATTAGGATCTGTCATTCAGAAGCATGGCTTTTCTTATCACTGCTGTGCTGATGACACTCAACTCTACTCAACTCTACTTCTCATTCCAACCAGATGATCCGACTGTAGCTGCTCGCATTGCAGCCTGTCTGAGTGACATTTCTAATTGGTTGAAGAACCATCACCTTCAGCTCAACCTTTCTAAGACAGAACTACTAATGGTTCCAGCTAACCCTTCCTTTCAGAGCAAGCCACACAACTTCTCGTCCAAGCTCTTGTTCTCTCCAGACTGGACTATTGTAATGCTCTCTTGGCGGGCCTTCCTGCATGTTCTATAAAGCCTCTGCAACTGATCCAGAATGCAGCAGCGATGCAATGAGCCAAAAAAAGCTCACGTTACTCCTTTCCTCATCAGGTTACACTGGCTACCATCAAATTCAAGGTACTGATGCTTGCCTACAAGACGACCACTGGCGCGGCACAGCACAATATACCTAAACTCACTAGTTCAAACTTATGTGCCCTCCAGAAGCTTGTGTTCTGCAAGTGAACGGCGCCTTGTGGTGCCATCCCAAAGAGGTTCAAAATCACTCTCACAGACCTTTTCCTGGACTGTGCCCAGCTGGTGGAATGACCTCCCAATCTCAATTGGAACAGCTGAGTCTTTACTCATCTTCAAAAACCATCTAAAGACACATCTTTTTTGCCAGCACTTGACCAACTAATACTAACACACTTCTTTTCTATTCTATTCTTAAAAAAAAAAAAAGAAAAAAAAAAACATAGGTACATGTTCTGTGCTAGACTAACTGAGACTTGTCATGGCACTTCTATACTGTTGTTGTTTTCTCGCTGGTCTGATTGTTTCTATTGTTTTCATTTGTAAGTCGCTTTGGGTAAAATGAAATGACCCATGTTTTAAAAGCAGCTCCACTTCACTACCATCTTCCTAATTTAATCATTTATAAATTAGTAAGCAGTAATCTGACAATTTTCAATTGTCTATTTACTCTCCCCATTTCACAAAGGTTTGGGATGCCAAAGATACAATATAATTTTTCGATATACAAGGAAACAGCTCAAGAACACAGGAACCAGATGAGTCCTCTGCACAATGTGACTTTGCTGAAACCTGGAATTGAACTGCTGGTTTCATCTGGCCAGAGGAGAAATGCCCCCCCGACTGAGCCTGGTTTCTCCCAAGGTTTTTTTCTCCATTCTATCACCGATGGAGTTTTGGTTCCTTGCCACTGTCGCCTCTGGCTTGCTTAGTTGGGGACACTAAATATCCAGTGATATCGTCAACTTGATTGCACAGATACTATTTAAACTGAACTGAGCTTGATGATGACATCACTGAATTCAACGATGAACTGCCTTTAACTGAAAATTGAGTGTTTGCTATTGTCATTTTTTTCATTATTGATACACTATTTTCCTATTTAATACTGTAAAGTGCTTTGACCCAATCTGTATTGTTAAAAGCACTATATAAATAAAGGTGACTTGACTCAAGGGCAGATTTTTTTTTTTTTTGCAACAAAACAAACCTTATGAACAAAAACGTATCAGTATTTAAATAGTTTTACTAAGCTTTTGCTTCATTTGTTCATTTGTTTTTTTATAGGCTTTACTCTTGTACATACTGGCTGGCATATAGAAAGTACAGAAAGTACTGAATGAAAAGTGTTTCTGTATTTTACAAATATCACATCTAATCCACTTTATCTGTGATAAACAACGCAAACGTGCAAACACAGCAAAGTTTCCGACCAGATGCACTATTTTGAACTTCTCCCCCGACTGCCAAATACCAAATATCAGATCATTTATATCCTGATGCAATCAAACACACCTATTGTTAATTAATTATCTAACTAATGGTTAAAAGTTGTGGGGATTAGCACAGTTGATGCTCTGATGTTACACAATGGCAACTAATTAACCTTTCCTCTGCAATTGGATTTGCAACATCATCACCATGTTGATGAAATAATTAATATTAATTCCATCTCTCCATTCTGTTGACATTGTTAACTACTTGTCAGTAATCAGCCTCCATTGACTGCACTCCCCTGAACCATTTGGTGGTGGTACAGGATGAGTCGACTCCTGGGAAAGTCCACCAGCTTGTTTACGGTGCACTTCACATGACAATGGCATCCGCACTCATAATTAATTATCTTCTTACCCAAGATTTGCTCCAGATCACAAACTCTCCCATCTAATGAGATGGCTTCTCCAATTATCCTGAGCAGGGAGCCAATGCCCACTTGTCAATAAATCAGGGAAAGCAATGGAACCTCATTGAGGCTAAATTTCAGAAATTATCCTATTTGCAGACATGCCAATAAGTCACATTACTGTGCTGAAAACTCTTAGAGACATTTTGCCATGTTTCCCCTGTGTGGTAATTGGTTTAAAAGGTTCAAGAGCAGTTTTCAAATGCAGAGGCAGGGGCAAATGACAGTTAGTTGGTCCAGACAGACTTTAGGATAAAATAGTAAGCACTTGGTAAAACTGGCAGGTATGTGATTTTACTGTATTTATTTGGATTTCTGTATTTTCCAACAGAGAAAAAAATATATTTGGGAGTTGGGCTGTATTTAGATTGAAAACTGCAATATGGCCTTTCACAATTACTTAAAAAAATTAAGTGTTTTAAAATACATTTGATTTGTTTTCCTGTCTGCATGTAAAATGCTATTGGTAAATATATATAACAATGTTACTCACCAGTTGCCCAGTAACTTTTTTTATGAATGCTAACAAATCCATCTCTGCGAGTGCTGTTAGTTAGGGTTGCTTATAAAGCATATAAAACATGACACATCAAACAACTTTTCCAAATTTGTAATGAGAATCATTAATAAATCTGTTGCCAACAAAAGAGAACTTTTAAGGGCTCTATGTGGAGTGCTGTATTTGGCAATAGCTTAGGATAGTCACTACTGGAGGGTTTGGGAATCTCCATGTTCTCGTGGTGCCATCATTTAATCAGTGCTGTAATGGTAGTGATTTCCTGTGGCTCAAGTGTGATCATGTCACATGACATTTACATTTAGGTAATTAATGTACAAAGTAAGTTTTATGGTTCCATGATCAAATATGGCAAATTCAAGTCATGTACTTCCCTTGAGGTCCTGCACCAGTAGAGTAACTGCCATTGAAATGAATGGGAATGATAATGTACAGCTTTCTCCAAGTTATATAGAATCTTGGTTGCAGGAAAATTGAAAGTATTTATAAGTCTTGATTTCTGGACACAATTAAGACAAGTTACTTTCAGTGTTGGGGTAGTTACTCAAAAAAATTAATTTTATTTTATTTTTTTCTGTAAATTGTAATGAGATTACTTTACTAGTTACTGCATTTGAAAAGTAACTTCACTACTTATTACTTTACTTTCCTTTTTTAGGGCCCTATGAAATCAGTTTTATTTTTTCCCAAATTCCATTTTATTTTTTTCCAAATTCTGTTTTTCTGTTTTAATTTTTCTGGATTCCATTTTTTTCTGTTTTATTTTTTCTCAACTCGTTTTAATGGTTCAGTTTAATTGTATTAATCAAAAAGCATTTCTAATTAATTTAAATCATAACACTCATACATTTTCACAACAATTTATTAAAAGTTTAACAAAAAATTACGTTTAGGGCCCTATGAAACATTTTATTTTTTCTTTACCATATGTTTTATTGTTACCAAATTCTGTGTTTTAGCATGTCTAATTATTTAAATGTGTCACGGGTGACAAAAACGCTCAGCGAGCGGAACCCTCTTGACGAGTCACGAGTTTCCCGAGGGAACGATTTGTGTGCGACACATCCCACTCCGGTTCCGGGTGTGGCAGAAACATTGTCCGGCCTGATTAGCGCTAATGCACTGCAGGTGCGAGAGAGAGAGGAGCGGCGTGCACATAGGCTTCCTGCTTTACAAGCAAAAGATAAAAGGGCTATTCAGAGAAGTTTCGGGGCGCGGTGGGTTTTTGTGTGGCAGTTTTGGGCACAAGCTTGCTCAAGGAAGTTATTTGGGTGTGAAGGTTTCCTGTTGAGGTCTCCGGGGAAAAGGTTTCCTATTGAAGGCGTCTGCATTGGGAGTGTACTCGGCTGTGGTGAAGCCGCGTTGGGGGTGAAAGCCGCCCATTGAAGTCTGCTGGAACAGAGTTTGTCTGTGGGAATCTGCTGGACTGATTTATCGGTTGGATATGCGCTGTGAAGGGAGAGAGAAAGATGAGTGAATTGATTTCATCTTACAAACATTTGCAAAGCTTGAAGAGGATACAGTGAATGTAAATCTGACTGTTGGGGAAGCTATGTGTTTCAGAGTGTGCTGAAGAGGAATTGAGGATTGAATATCCCCCACGGGAGTGTAACCAATGGATTGAGACCTCTGATCAGCCTTACCGTGTGAGTGGATTGCAGTGCTTTTGCCTTACTGTTACACATTGATTCATTGCTGTGGATTTGTGGTGAACACGAGTGTGGTGTGCTTTTGCTGAGAAGTAGTCCCAACCCCTACTTGCTGTCTGAGTCTGGAAGTACGCAGCATCGCTGAAGTAGTAAGCTTTTAAATCACTCTTTCTCTAATGTGCCTCGACGAAGTATTCGGTACTGCGAGGGATCCTTACCTGTCTATTTACCGTCTGAGTCCTGGAAGTATGCAGCATCGCTGGTGAAGTAAGCTTTTAAGCCACTGTCTCACTCACATGCACTGACACCAGTATCCTGTACTGAGAAGACTTTTTACCTCCCTACTTACCGTCTGGAACTACGCAGCATCGCTGAGGAAGTAAGCTTTTAAATTATTCTTTCTCTAATGTGCCCCGGTGAAAGTATTCTGTACTGTGAGGGATCCTTACCTGTCTACTCACTGTCGGAGTCCCAAAGGATGCAGTATTTCTGGTGAGGTATCTTCTTGTGTTATCCCCTCTTGGGCTGTCTGAGCTCTGAGTACTATACTGCTTCGCTGAAGTCTCCCCTTAAACCACTCTCTGTTTGCAAGCCCTAGGAAGGAACATAGCTGTGGGGAAAATTCTTGCCCTCTTACTTACCGTCTGAGTCTGGAAGTATGCAGCATTGCTGAGGAAGCAAGCTTTTAAATTACTCTCTCTAATGTGCCCTGACTAAAGTATTCTGTACTGCAAAGAATCCTGACCTGTCTACTCACCGACGGAGTCCTGAAGAATGCAGCATTGCTGGTGAAGTAAGCTTTTAAACCACTGTCTCACTACTGTGTATTGACGCAAGTATCCTTGACTGAGAAGCATCCTTATCGGTATACTCACTGCCCGAGTCTTGAGGAGAGCCGCCCTATTGAAGTCGCCGTACAATCAGTACCTTTCCGTAGCTGAAGAAGACCTAGAGAACACTGAAGTCTATCACGCTTGTGCTCACTGATATATTGTTCAATAAAGATTATTCCTTTGAAGTTACCTCTTGTCTGCGTTGTCCATCTGTTGCAGACCTGTGGTGTCGGCTCCTCACGGTGGGGTCTAAGTTAGGGGTGGCTGGTCATCCGAGTCCACCCCGGTGACAAATGCATAAAAACAACTTAATTTTTTTTTTTTTATTATATAAATAGCCTTATTTTAATACATGTCAATGACTTGCTGAAGTGCACGAAAACAAGTTATGTATTCGACCCAGAAATAATCTCTCTACTGTATAAAAAGTACATTATATATTGTGTAAAGTATAATATTATACACTATAATATAGGGCCCTATTTTAATGATGTAAAGCGCAGGTGCACTCGGGGCGTGTCCAAATCCCCTTTAGCTATTTTAACGACGGGAAAACGGTTGGCGCGCATGGTCTAAACGGGTTGTCCCTATTCTCTTAATGAGTAATGGGTGTTTTTTGGGCGTAACGTGCAATAAACCAATCAGAGTCTCATCTTCCATTCCATTTAGGAGCCAGTTGCGCTCGTGCCGTGACGGATTTGTTATTTACACGGTGGAATTTGCAAACGCAAAGACAGAACGCGTCTCCAAAGATGAAATGGAGCAAATAGTCTAATTCTGATACATGCGATGACTATCCATTATGATATGTAGGATGTAGCCATTTTTATATTTAATTAGCCTACAAAAAATTATGCATTGCAATCCTTTAATTTTTAATATTTGGCATGTTTGTGTGCTGCTGTGCGTCCCTGTGTTTAATAAGCAGCGTGTACGCGCATTGTGGACCCGCCTATACTAACGCGCTCTTTAAATAACAAAGAAAAAACATTGCGCCAGACTTTAGACCCAGTTTGAGTTGGTCTATGGTCTATTTCAGCTCCTTAAAATAGCAATGCGCCTGAACACACCTCTTTTTTTTTTTTAGA
This sequence comes from Cyprinus carpio, assembly GCF_018340385.1. NCBI lineage: Eukaryota > Metazoa > Chordata > Actinopteri > Cypriniformes > Cyprinidae > Cyprinus > Cyprinus carpio. Next base: position 3,891,793 of record NC_056610.1, on the reverse strand, counting down.
CCATCATGCCCATGGGCGCACAAATGGGCAATGCATTTGCTAATTAAACGAAGTGGCGCTGGACTGAAACTAGCAAACACACTTGTGCTGCGCCTTGCGTCGCATTGCCGGGGTGCATGATAGGGCCCATAATATTGTATTGTATTATAGTTATTATATACAAGTTGTCTGGAATGCAGCATTAGGTTAACGTCAATAAACTATCGTTTACTACAATTAAGAGCCATTCTTTAAGGTGACGTTTCAGCACTTGACAAACGGATAGCGTTTCCTAAGTAGCACTTAAAGCACAGCTACGTGCGATTGCTTTACGTGCATTGTTGGGAAACGCAGGTGAAACAATAACAAACGATCGTAAAATTACTTGAAAACATTCTTAAGCGATAAGATCAATCGTTATCGGGAAACCCGGCCCAGAACTTTACACACAGGCAAACGCGGCTTGTGTAACGCAGGAAAGCGCATTCCTATAGTCTAGTAAAGTAGTGTAGTTACCAATATTATTAGTATAATGCGTTACTTTACTTCGTTACCCAAAAGTAATATAGTTACTGTAATCTGTTACTTTGTAACTCGTTACCCCCAACACTGGTTACTTTGATGACAAATTGCTATCCTGTCTCACTAGTCACATGATTCACATACCAGAGAGGCATCAAAAGCATAAATCTTGGCCTTGTATTTATTCAAACCCAACAAAGCTTCAGAATAGGACTTAAGGGGAGATCATGTGGCTCACACATGGTCCTTTGCTCTGCTCAATGTCAAATATCCTACAATCCTGATAGTAATGTCGAACCACCTTCTATTTACTCTATCATGGGTACTTCAACGGTCAAGGACAATTGGAAAAGAGTGATTGATCAATCGCCAATAAAATTTTTTTTTGAAGATTCCACCATCATTAAAGAAGAACTCGACGGCGCCATTGCTAACGGTATCAAGCTAGCTCTCAAAGAGCAGCAAAGTACTTTGTATCCGGTATTGCGTGACCTACATATGGACATACCAGTGAGCAACAATTTGGTAAATGAGTTAAAAGCAGAAGTTGAAAAGCTAGCCAGAAGAAAAAGTAATTCTGAGCGGCCACATACTCTTATCTTTCGTGTACTGAGATGGCAAGACAGATCGGCGATCCTGAAGGGTGCATGGCAGGCATAACCGGTGAAATATACACAGGATAATGTCACGCTGCTGTTTTTTCCTGACTTCAGTCCAGCCACATCTGCTAGGAGAAGGAACCTCAAACCAGTCCTTGGGAGGATGACAGCTCTGGGTCTGCGGCCGTTTTTCATCTATCCAGTGATAGTTAAACTATGGCACAACAGTGAGCAGATGATGTTCGACTCTTCTCAGAAAGCAAAGGATTTTATCAGCTCACTGCCACAGAAGAGGCATCTTAACTGCCCAGGAGAGGAGAATAACAAGGTGGACATGGACATCTAAGTTACTGCTGTGATCTTCTATCCTGCAATTTTGTCTAGTGACTGATAAGCTTTGAAATATTTTTTTATTTTTTTTTTTTTTTATTTTTTTTGGAGCTAATGGAGAGAAGGTTTGATTACTAGTTCTTGACACTGGGCTTTTCGGGGACAGGTTTTGCGCTGGTGTGGATTGGTCACGTATCCAAATATTTTTCTGTTTTTCTTTCTTAGGCGGACCTACTGTATATTCTCGGTAATGTGCGGTCTGCTTTGGTTTGGGTTCAAACTTGTTTGTCATTCCTTTTTTGTGCTGCTTTTATTTTATACAACAGACATTAATATCTTTATTTATTTCATTTGAATTTTGAAAGGTTTCTCATTTTGTGTGGGATTGAATTGTGCCATCTTCTGGTTGACCATCTGTTTCCTTGATGTTTGGTGGAATTGTTGATGGCATTGCAATGCATTTATCTGTCAAATCAGTTTGGAATCAGGAATTGTCTGACCTTGGTTTGTCTGTCGACTTAGGAGAGGGTGTGGTCAGGCCTCAGTTTAGTCTCTAAAAACTCGGCTCATCATCTTATATATTTCAGGGTTTATTCATGGAGCATGTGTAGTGGCTCTGGGTGTGTGGATGATGTCTGTTGTTGTTGTTTTGGTGTTTTGTGGTGTTTGTTGTGTGTACAAAAGTAAATAAAAACTTGATCACAAAAAAGAATAGGACTTAAGGTCCCATTTCATAATTTTAATTAAAGATAATTAACACTTTGTCTAAGTCTGTGCTTAGCTTACTAATCTGAATTCAATAGATCTACATGCTGGTGAGAGGCTAATGTGCGAACAGGGCTAATATTGAAACCCACTGCATTTAATTTTGTTCCTGATCAATTCAGATTGACCACACTTAACATGCAAATGCTTCTCAGGTCAAATTTACCCTCCTCTTATTTGGCCATGATTCTGAAAGTCTTAAAACACAGTCAGACATGCTGTCTTTTAGGATACACATGCTGACACTAATATTATGGGATTACCAATACTCTCTATCCAACTTTTCAGAGCCAGATTCATTGGTAAATTATCCCAGGCATTTTGACTGACTGAAATGACTTATCAAGTAATTACAATGGCTCTTTTCCAAATTCTATACAGATACCTCTGTGCACACTGCCAACATAGGCAGCTCCCTTCAAAGACATCAACACCATCATGTAACCTAATACATTTTGTAACACTATATATAAGCATTCAAACAGCACTGCATTCCACACAAATAGCACTCTGAAGGCAAGACACAACTCAAGACTGATTCCAATATGGTCTGACATTAGTGTGTTGCTGACCTTATAAGGCAAAAAACAAACAAACAAACAAAAAAACACACACTGTCACATGAACTATTTTAACATTGTCCTTACAACATTTCTGTGCATTGACTGTGGTAGTTCCCTTGCTGTCTGTGGAGGGTCAGAAATCTCTTGGATTTCATCAAAAATAGCTTAATTTGTGTTCTGAAGATGAACTAATGTCTTATGTGTTTGGAACAACATGAGTAATTAATGACAGAATTTTATTTTTTGGATGAACTAAGCCATTAAGTATACATATACATTTTGTACAGGATGACAAAGTATATTTATAATCAACACTGGTTTTGTTTGTCTGCCATCTTTGATTTATTTTCCATTTACTTTATTGGTATTATAAGTGTTTAGTCATATCTTTATTTTGTTTGCATTTCTATGTCTAAACCTGAAAGTAAAGAACTAGTAGCAGATAAGGATTGCTAATGATATAAACTCGAGGCCTTTGGCAGAAAGCAAAGAGAGGTTCCAAAAATCAATAAAAATGTTACATCCATGTCGACTTCTTTATATTTTTCCAATTACACATTTCCACCCTGCTGCTCTGTAAACCTGTTTGTTAGAGCACTAATAGATGAACACTCACCACTGCCTGATCAGGAGTGACTGGAACAATCGCACTGTTTTACAAGGTAAGCGTTTTCAAATTGATTTGTTAAACAGCATTTTTAAAGACACTCCATACAGGCATTTTTGCACTGACGGAGCATGAGACTGAGACTGAGCTGTAATTACAGGCTGCATCTGTGAATAATTCCATAATGTGGCGACCCATTTTGACATTGGTAAAAGGCGGCAACAGTCTCTGTTTCCCACTGAGATGTATCAAGGAAACTTCACATCTTTAATTCGCAAATTAGCGCCTCCCTGGAAAAGTGGAAGTGTGTATAAAGCTAAAACCAAGTAATGGAAAGATAATGTAGCCCATCATTCTCCAAATGACTAATAATATACCATGAGTCAGAAGCACTAGCCAAATCCCATTTAATGACCTTAACTATGTGTTCTGGTTTATGAAAATTGTCTTGAATTTAAATGAAAATACATGTTAACAATGATTAGTTTTTAGAAAGATTTTTTAATAGTTCATGCATCTGTTTTTTTCTGGATTGTGGAAATCTTGGTTGTAATTTAATCAAATGTAGAAGAGTTGCATTAACAATTGTTGCTCCCTTTTACAGTATGCATCATTCACATCAATGTTTCAAAATACAGTATATGATTGCACCACCTGCTACCTAATATAAAATATTAGTGCTACCTGTGTTTCAATGTTCAGTGAGCAGCTTGATATGGAGCGAAAAGGTGTTATTCAGGCAAATATCCTGGCAAAAGCTAAATAACAAGGGGCACAGATAAATGAACATCAAAAGGGCATTAAATAAACCCAGAAACAACAGAAAAGAAGATCATAAAGCAAACATGGTCACCCTTCCTTGGTCCAGGGAGGTAAGGTGTCACTGTGTTTATAGGGAAAAGGGATGGTTTAAAGGATTAAATTGAATGGATTAGCATGAGCTGCTCTACCTTTGATTGCCTCTCACCGAAAATATTTGAAAACCACCAGGGGCCCCTCAGATGTTATGATATGGTCAATTCAAAACCCTGTGTGTTTTGCTACAGGCTTCGGTTATAGAAATTGAATTGATATTTTGTAAACTTCATTTGTGGATAATATGATCTGACAGGGACAAATGCACAGGTGAATTGTTTTCAAACCGACTCCAAATGAAACTTATTAAGGGGGTAAAAGTGTATTTCTTTGTCTTCCCTCTGCTCTCTCAGGCTCCCTCTTAGACCCTGAATATGTATCCATTTTCAGGGTAATTGAATTGATACTGTCATGTGCGGGGGCCAACAGATTCACGCAGCAGGGCGGATGGCCCCAGTGATTGAATCGAAAACAGGGTGAAAAAATTTCGTTGGCCATGAGCCCGCTAGGTCACAGTGCCATCATAAGATAGACACACCTCACTGTTTTCTGATTACACCAACGGCCCCAATTGTCTTTCCAATAATCTACCCCTCTGATATAATGCAGACTTTTCCAATTCCACTGGCTCTGGCCAGACCTCAGATGTGTTACATATTAATTTCCTTCCCCGTAAAATTTGCTCAGCTTTACCTCAAATTCAGTTAGCTGGATTGATGAAAGTGGCAAAAGGATACGACGTTTACTGATTCTCCCTTTTCACCTTTGATTAGCTCCACTTGTGAATTATTCCTTTGCTGTCAGTCTCCTATTTAGCAGCTGGGTGGGCCAGTCTTGAAGCCATTGCCAGGAGAGAGAAAATAAGGTAGCTTGCAATCTCCAAGCCAGTGGAGCTTTTGGAAAACAACAGATTTTACTGCATGCTTACACCAAAAGGTGGCCTCTGAAAGTCTGAGACCACACTGATAGTCTGGCATGTATTTATTTATTTATTGTTTGTTTGTTTGAAAATAATCTGAATGATACTGGATTAAATAATAATATTATTAGTTCATTAATATATTAGCTTGAGTGCTGCTTTTAAACACAAAAGTGGGGCAAACCAAAATCATTCAAATATTTATTTATTTATTTATTTATTTATTTTTACTTTTTATGCTAATTGTTATGCTGATAATAACTTAAAGATTTTTTAGGTGTCATCACCACTAGGTACAGTTGAATTCCACCTTTAATAAAGCATATTTTATATACAGTACATCACTACACTCTAAAACAGACACAATACTATACTGTATTGTATTTAATCAAAGTTTACACTGTGCTTTTCTGTAACTTAACAATGAGTAAGTTTACATGGACAACAATATTTCGATTTTAACACGATTAAGACAAAACTCTAATCTACCATGTAAAACAGAGATTTCTGATTACCTCAATCTGACTAAAGAGTGGTTCTCAACCCACGGCCCGCGGGCCGCATGCGGCCCATCACAAATTCAAATGCGGCCCACCATGCTGAACACAATTAAAAAAAAAAAAAACTTTCAGTTTTACAATTCATTTTAGTTTTTACATTCATTTAAAAATGTAGTAAATAAATATAAGCTATAGCCTAATGTTTTTATGTAAAATTATTTAGTTTTTTTATATATTATTTTCAGACATGAGCAGACCTACTCACATAACGTTCCGCATTTAACGAACACATACAGGCGCGCACTTTGGCAGAATTCAATTCAAATATTCATCAACAGCCATTAGTTCAGTAAAATTGAGCATCAGAATGGACAAATTTGTTTTTAAGGGAGTAAAAAGAAATGTGGAAAATGTCAGCGAATGAACACATACAAACAAGAATAGTCACAGTATCAGCAGTGAAGGAGAGTGCTGGATTTTCGGTTTGCTCCGTAACTCACTTGAAGAAGTTCAGGTAAATAGAACCACCCATACTAAGCAGCAATCATCCTTAATTGCAGAAATGTGGCAAAACATCTCTGGAGAGAACCTCATATTATTAAATTTGAAAGTGCTTTCCATATTTGGATCAACATAGGCTACATTTGTGAACGCACATTTTCTACAATGTCGCGCGTCAAGTCATGCTCCCGTGCGCGTCTTACAGACTGCAACTTAAAATCGCAACTTCATTGTGCTGTTACTCCTTTCGAGCCGAATTTCACAAAATTTGGTCAGCTCCCGACAGCATCAGGTGTTTTATTTATGGGGAGTAGAATTATTAATTTATTTCAATGAATGTAATCGATTAAATATCATAATATTTAGGCTAAAATATTATAAATCAGGTTGGTTTGTATTGGTGACGTAATATGAAAATGATATGAGTGCGGCCCGCGAGACTTAAATCTTAAATCATGACAAATAATTAACTGCACTTGATGCTTTCTGTAAATTTAAAATGAAACACCCAAAAACGGTATATGGCATCATAACGAAGACAAAATATATGTTTATATGTGAAATTCTGGAGGCGACCATCGGATGGCGTCGCGTGGTGACATAAGACGTGTGGCATTAATCGATTTATGTACTATAACGTAAAACGGGAACATGAAAGGAATATTCTAAAAGCATCTCATGTAAAGACCTTAATCCTAATATTGTCATTCAGAATAAGGTAAAAATTAGATTACTGATGTCTATGTAAACATAGTCAATATCAAGTGTTGTAGTCTGATGTCAATCTTTTTTTGATTGGCTATAAAGGATTATTGCAAACATAATGTTAATGACCATGGTTATAAGAAGTTCTGTCAACTGATTAAATTCTAATTGAATCTAATTAATGCCATGATGTGCCAATTAAATGATCACATTAATTGTAATATTTACATAGAAATGCCTGCAAGTGAAGATAATTCAAAGACAACATTAATGTGGCAGACAAATTGGACGCCTCTGGCCCACAACTCCAACTTCCCTGTATAATGCAACCAAGCTATCAATACGTCTTTGGTTGTTGAGGTAGACCTAGAGTATTTTCAAACAGGATGTGCTTTTGCATTCAGCTTGTGATCTTTAAAAAAAAAATATTTACCTATTTTTAAATTCCTTACTCATTCAATGCGACCTGCTCTCAAAAAGTGTGGTTTTGTGGTAGCATTTATATTATTATTATGGAGGGATGTACACAGGTATCGGAATCATGATTAATTACGTCACATTTTTATAACATTATTATTATTAAAAATAAATGTATTATACTGACTGACCTAGTTGCAAACCACACAGAAGGTGGAAATGACTGACCATAGTTCCAGTAAAACACATGCTCTTGTGCTTTTAGCAGTCATTCTTTAGCCTCTTTTGTTAGTGAGTAAACATTGGACTAATTGCCTATCTCATGTTAAATTATTTTTATGGACATTTAGAGGGCATGTAATTTCCATGGTAATAAACATTGACTTCTGTCTCCCAGACATGACTTGAATTCACTCTATAAAATTCATCTGCGAGGGCAAGCTGCCAACCTCCCCTGATGTTGGTGAGCAGTTTGTCATAAAATGCTAATTGCTTATTGACCGAGACCCTATATGGAGATAAGAAGGCAGGGTACACAGCCGGCATAAAGCTGCAGATATCACGGATCATTTGAAGACATGATGGTCTGAAAAGACCGTTTGAAAGTGCAGGATTCTGCTCGTAGCTCATTTTAACATTTCTATCAAAGCAAGGGTCACTTAGATCTTTAAGCTAGAAAACGGAAAACCCACAATTCCATTTGTGACATTGTCACACAAAGACACATGTTTTTACCACTCAATATATATTAGGATGGTTTTATATCTATATATGTTTTAATGGTTTTACGTGTTGTCTTACCCATTTTAGCCTCTTGTTCATTTTAATGTGTGTATGTCTTTAACTATAAATGGGTTTGTCTGTCATGCGATCAGTCACATGACAGGAATAAGGAACTAGACCAGTATAAAGCAAGCAGCATGACAAACAATCAAGGTCACTGACCAAATCACTAAACATGCTGGATTGAGGGGTTGCTTTTAAGGACTTGCCATTCCAGCATCTCACTTTTATTGGATTGTATATACACCGGTGGACACTTTTACACTGGAACTTACAACACACTGGATTTCTTAAGGACTGTTTTAAGGGTAGGGAACTGAAAGACTCTGTGCTTTTAACAGCCTAGGATTTCTAGTTTTATTGTGTTGTTTTAAGTTCATTGTGAATATTGTAAATATACTTTATTTATTCATTCTACTTTTGTTGTTATCTCATCTTTTTAAAACACTCATTTTACCTCACACAGTTTAATCTGACCCAATTTTATCAAACGTAACATCTTCCAATAAGACAGATCATTACACATTTCACCAATGATAGTGATAGTTCACCCAAATAAGAGAATTCTGTTGTTGTTGTTGTTGTTGTTGTTGTTGTTGTTGTTGTTGTTTAACCCACCTTCACATCTGGTATGTAGATGTTATCAGGTAAGAACTGTTACAAAACCTGTAAAGATTTGGGCGGATTGGACAATTTATGCCAGAGTTACAACTTCCTGTTTCATGGCGTTAATATCATACTTTAGCACTTAACTAAGTTTTGCTGACATAGTTTTAGCATGTTTATAGCATGTTTGGCACTTGATGGCATATTTTATGTTTTTTGGGTGTGCATTATATTGTAAAACATGCCTTTTCCTGTAGCCAGCAGGTGTCTCTATGACTGTAACTGACTGACAGTCAGGCACAAGAACAGTTCTTCCCCCAGGCAATCTACCTCATGAACAGTTAAATGTTCCCCACTTATGCAATAAAAATTTGCAATATTCTTATATTTATTTGTTACCCCTCCATCCAAGCACATCTCTGCATCTTACTCTATTCTATTCCATCATCATTTTAGCACAACTGTTCATACAATTTATTTGCAATTTTTTTTTCCTGTGTGGTGTTGTTGTCTCTGTGTACTGGAAGCTTATGTCACTAAAACAAATTCCTTGTATGGGTAAGCATACTTGGCAATAAAGCTCTTTCTGATTCTGACTGTAACTGACTATTGGTATGTAGATATCTTCAGGCCAGGACTGTTATTGAACACAACAACGAAAAACAGAACTTTATCAATAAAATTTGCAGAGAAAAATCAAGATGTCTGACTTCCTGTTGGGTTTACAATATTACTCAGAGACTTTTTGTAGGCATTGGGATGTTAAATTGTCTACCGAATTTCATTTGTGTACATGAAATGTAGCACTTTGTTTAAATTTTGTAGCTAGTGTTATCGAGCCATTTTGCCACACTGAATTCTGAAACCCATGTAACCGACAGGTGGTTCTAGAGTAAGTAGATATCAAGTCTCGTTTACATGTCAGCGATCCCCCTCCCCCTTGCTGTAAGGCCATGTTGCTCCTTTTATACCTAGCATTTGAGAGTCCACTTCCTACTTCCTGTCAAGTGCTTGTCACATGACAAGTAGAGTCCCATTCTTTATTCTGTAGACAAACACACCATTGTAAAGGATAAGTCCACTTCCAGAATAAAAATTTCCTGATAATTTTTTTTTTCACCCCGATTCATCCAATATGTTCATTTCTTTCTTTCTACAGTCGAAAAAAAAAAAAATACAGTGGACTTCAGTGATGGCCAATGATTTCAAGGTCAAAACCTTGAAATCAGTTTTAATGCAGGTTCAAATGGCCCTACATGAACCCAGCCAAGTAATAAGGGCCTTATCTAGTGTAAGTATCGGTCATTTTCTAAAAAAAAAAAAAAAAATATATATATATATATATATATATATATATATATATATATATATATATATATATATATATATATATATATATACACACACCTTTTAACCACAAATGCTCGGCTAGCATTAGCTCCGTGATGCATATGTGCATCTTTATTAAGTGAAATTGGAAAGGTCGCTCATGACGTACTGTAGGCAGAAGTACCGACCCAGTGTTTACAAAGCGGACATGCAAAAAAAGTCAAATGCCTTTTACAAAAAATGGTAAAACAAACATGTCTGATGATTTTAAAGTTGGAGGAAAAAATTAGTTTTTAAACCAAGTACAAAGATGAACTAACCGCAATGTCCTTTCCAACATGGTTACGTAATGTGTGAAGATGTGCATACGCATCGCAGAACTAGAGCAAACCGAGCATTTGTGACCACTTGAAATCATTGGCCACCATTGAAGTCCACTATATGGAGAAAATCCTGGAATGTTTTCCTCAGAAAACTTAATTTCTTTGTGACTGACGAAAGAAAGACATGAACATGTTGGATGACATATAAGGACATTTTTCTATTGTACGGAATGTAAAAAAATAGAGACACCAGCCACCATAGTCCAATATTTACCGGGAGCCAGAGCGCCTGACATCTTGGCAAATTTAAAAGTGCTAGCTAATGCTAAACGTAAATTCAATAAGATTGTTATACATGCTGGCCCTAATGATGTTATTTCGCCAGTCGGAGATCACTAAAAATAACGTTAAAGAGGTTTTTCTGAACTTGCAAGTACGATGTCAGACACTGTAATATGCTCTGGTCCCCTCCCTGCTTACCGTGGTGATGAGATACATAGCAGACGGTCGTCACGCAATGGCTGGATATCTAAATGGTGCCCGCAGAATAACATAGGTTTTATGGACAGTTGGACAAGTTTTTGGGACCTAGATGTGCTCTGTGTGACAGAAGATGCGTTTTGTGGCATCTTCTCCTGATAACACCGAAAAGAACTTAAATTACACTTTCAGGTTGAATGCTACAGATACGAGCAATACATCAATTGAATCTGTAAAGGCTCTACTGTTGTTTGTATACACACATAATAACAACAAAACTTTGTGCATTTTTTAAAATTAAAAAAACAAACAGGGTGCACTGTCTGCCGCCTTGGTCTGCGTGCTCTTCAATTAGAAATGCGTCATTAAAATGAACTGCAACTCAACAAATACTCAACAAAGAGACATGAGCCATATATCTATAGAAAGCTTGACGTCTACTTTTAAACTAAGCAAGTCTTATCAAAAGCAAATATTCTGTGATAAAGTAATCCATATAAAACCAACGCGTTGTCCAGTGTTTCACGTCTCCCTTTAATATATCTAATGCGACCACGCCCACAAGCTGAGAGCGCTATTATAATTGTCCACATGAAGCATGTGGCATGTAAACACTCACATCACAGCAAACAAAGCAGCTAGACTGTACATCAAGTTTTTTTTAATTTTAGTGTTTGCTTCACGCTGAGAGGAATAAGACAGAATTCACCTCAAGAAGCTTTGGACTACCTCGAGAAAATAATAATAATAATGCAGTGGCTTGATCCAGCAGAAAACATAAAAATGAGTAAGTCTTTTTTTTATTAACCTACTTGTATTAGTTTTCACTTCACGTGCAAAGACCACACCACAACCAAATATGTAAATGAATAGTTTATTGTTCAGAATGCTAGGGATGAGTTGGAAGAGGATGAAGAGGTAAAGGAGATAGGATGATGGGCAGGTTGATCTAGGCGTCTTGAATTGATGGCCTGGAGAGACTCAGGATGGGGGTATCATCTTGTTTGTATATTTAGGCCAGATGATTAAGACCCCCTAAGTTGGGAAGAGCTGAGGTAAGCTTGGGCTTGACGGAGAACTTGATATTTTGGCGGATGTAGGCATGGTATAGTCAAGATGACCAGTGGCCAAGTGTTCTGATTGTTGACGTCATGAATCTTGTGGCCGGTTTCCGATTTCTGTAAGGAAGAGCGGATCTTTAGGAAGTGCTTGGCCTGCATGTCGAAAGCGGATGTGATTAAGTATGGCTTTTGAGAAGCAGCAGAGGCTGGAGTAGAATGAATGTTGATTCTGGGCTAAGGCTCTGGATTTCTGAAAATAGAAACAAGACGATGAGTTGGTTATTTGAGTTGGTGTTTTTCATATGCTTGTGTTGTGAGGAGGAATTGCGGTCAGGCGGATATTAGGTGAGCCTGCACATTATTACATAACAAGCACTGCCCCTAGTCCCAAATGGCTAGCATCAATATCAAGTACAAAGGGCTTAGCAAAATCAGCATATGCCAACACAGGAGCTGCTACCAATTTTTCCTTGAGACACTGGAATCCTTGTTCATATAGGGACCAGCAGCTCTCTATGGGTCTACCTGAGCCCCTCTTTTTCTTGGTGCCATCAGCCGCTGGAAAGTACTTGGGGCATTGCACAACCCAAAGAGCATCCGATTAAATTCGAATAGCCCAAAGGGTGTGCAAAAAGCGGTCTTACCTTTGTCTTGCTCTGCCACAGGAACCTGATTATACCCACTTACTAATTCTACAGTTGAGAACCATTGGGCCCCAGAAAGGGCATCCAAGGTCTCCTCGATGCGGGGCAACGGGAAAGCATCCTTCCTAGTCCTCTGATTTAACTGTTGATAATCGACACACAACCATATTCTACCATCTTTTTTCTTAACAACGACTATGGGGGAAGCAAAGGGACTACTACTTTCCCTAATCACCTGACTTGCAAGCAATTGTTGCACATGTTCTTTGACAGCAGCATAATCAGAGGTAGGGATGCGACAATACCTCTGTCATATAGGGGCAGAATCCAATAGTTGAATCTTGTGTGTTATCAAGTAAGTACACCGCAAATCAGAATCATTTGCTGAAAATATAGATCTATATTTATTTATTAACAGACCCTTCACTTGACCCTGCTTCTCTACGGAGAGGTGCGACAGATCCATATTCTGAATCACCCCCTCTACCCCATCAATGCTTCCAGATTGGGAGGAAACTATCACCTGCTGGTCCTGAGAAGCACCTGGGCGAGTAGCAATAATCTTCCTTGGCCAGCTGGACCTGGCACAATGTTCCCACCACAAGGCGTGACTTCAAAAAAGACATCAAGTTCACTTATGTTAACCATAGGGACTTTAGCGATACCACCCCTCACAGGAACCAGGGATATGGATACCAATAAGCCAGACGGAAGTGGGTTCCCACTGTCCAAAGTCTCATAAAGAGCCATAGACAGGGACCTACACTGCACAGCACAAGTAACTGGGACAAACTGCAAGGAGCTGGCCGGAATGCAGACCAGTTGTCTACCCTTAACACGAACAGGCCCCCCAATAAAGCAATCAGTCTGGCAGCACTGCATTGCTGACTACCATGCTGGAGCTTCTTTAACCCTCTGGAGTCGATTAACGCGTATACGCGTTTTGGGGTATTTTCTCCTGATAACCCCTGAAAACAACTTAAATTACACTTTCAGTTTTGATCGTACAGATAAGAGCAATACATCAATCGAATCTGTAAAGGGTCTACTTTTTTTTGTATACAGACATAATAACAACAAAACTTTGTGCACTTATAAAATAAAGATAACAAACAAGGAGTGCTGTCTGCAGCCTTTGTCTGCCCTGATCTTCATTTACAAACGCGTCATTAAAATGAACTGTAACTCAGTGAATACTCAACACAGAGCCATGAGAGAGATATCTATAGAAAGCCTGACATGTCTACTTTTAAACTAAATAAGTGCTGCCGAAAACAAATATTCTGTTATAAAGTAATTCATATGAAAACAACGCGATGTCCATTTTTCACGTCTCCCTTCATTATCTTCTAATGCCCCGCGCTGAACGCGCTTTTGAGATGATAATGTTTCACTGAAGCGCGCGGCTTGAATACGCCCACACAACAGAAGACAACGCAGCGAGATAGTTCTTCAAGTTTTTTTTTTTTTTACTGTTTGCTTCGTGGTGAGAGGAATAAGACGTGATGTGGTTGAGGATTTGAGATTTGGATTTCCTCAGAAAAAAAGAATGAAGCACTTTATTCAGCAGAGATCATAAACATGAGTAAGTCTCTTTTTATTTATTTATATACTTGTACTAGTTTTAACATAACGTGTAAACATTTTACTAGTTAGACTTTTTCCAAAGACTTTTTCCAAACTATAATTCCTGAAATATTATGAAATATTGTGAAATATTATGAAGTTTCAATAACAATATACACTACTATACCATTCAAAAGCTTGATGTAAATAATATAAATGTACCAATAAATGTAACTGTAACAAATTTAAGAAACAATGCTGTTCTTTCAATTTATCCCCCCTAAAAAAACCTGAAAAAAATATTCTCAGCTCTTTTCAACATTAATAATAATAATAATAATAATAATAATAATAATAATAATAATAATAATAATAATAACAATAAATGTTTTTTTGTAGAAAATAAGATTGTTAAAAGGATTTCTGAAGGATAGTGTGACTGGAGTAATGATGCAAAAAAAAAAAAAAAAAAAAAATCAGTTTGAAAGTCAGCTTTGATTGTTCCTAATAAACTGTTTAACTGCACTCACAAGTGAATATTAAATCATGTTGTGGGATAATTAAATATATTCTCAATAAACTACAAACATAAAATTATATACATTTATTTAGTCCTCACATTCTTTCTTGTAACTCATCCCTCTCAGTCACACAGCTGACTGAAAGGCTCATTATGCAGCTCATTATGCAGGCCTTTGTCTTCTCAGGTGTGGATCACAATGATATTCATGATAGTTGACGCCTACTCGCATATGACTTTTACCAACAAAAAGTGTCTTAGAAAATTTAAATCAATATATTGTTTTCTGTAAGTGAGTAAACAAGATGATTTTCACATCATTTAGAAAGAATTCTAGGCTACAAGCTCCAGTTCTCAAAAGTCCCAGGAACCAATGTTCTCTATGTGTTTTATGGCCTTATTCAAGTGATTTAACATTTTTAGTTTTTCACTAACCACGCATAACATTTTTTTTCTCAAAAACACAATCATGTACATACATGCTGCTCACATATTATTATAGCCCAGTTTGTGCTGATTACAGTGAGATTAGACTTTAGCCATTTAGATATTTATAAGAAACTGAAAAAAGCACAAATGTCAGGGCATGACAAAACTTCTCCAGGCCCCAAAAATACCCTTAGACTCCAGAGGGTTAACTATCTGAAGATCAAACAATTCTCTGCCATGTTGATTGAATAGCTCCTGAAAACACTCACCTATCACATTCATCCCCAACAGACCTGGCAACCCTGACATCGGAAGGATCCGTGGAGGGTCCTTTACAATAAGGACACCCTTATTGTGAATATGTCTACCTAATATAACAAAATCCAACTCAAGGTATCCTAAAAAAGAAATAGATCCTTTTGTAGGATCTATTCCTTAGCTGCACAAAGCTGCGACCACCCACAGTCTTTCAACCTTTCCTTACCCCAGGGTTCAAAATGCGCTAGGAAGAAGCTCTCTGTGACAGTGGTCACCACAGAGCCCATACGTAGGCACAAAAGCTAGATTTTGTGTACACAAAAATCCCTTTATAAATCTCAGTCAGGGGAAGATTGTGCATACATGCATCTCCACCTTGTCTCCTCCCCAAAATAACCATATATGGAGCTTACCATGCCTTGTTTTACTATGCATAACCTCACCTGCATATAATTTCCATGCATATTCCCATCACGTGACACCATGTTTAACACCGAGACATTAAGGAAATATGGGATGGGGACTATAATGCCATTTGTGCCATACAAATGAATTTTTATTGCTAAAAATTATCCAGTATCCTTGTTATGTTTTATAATAAATATATTAAAATATCCATAAAAACAAAATGGTTTAAAGTTGTTAAGATATATTTTAGAATAGAGTTGATCTCATTCTTTTTCACTGGCCAAATAGTATTTCAATTGTTTTAAACAATTCAAATCAATTAAATGTATTCAGTTTTGCTGATGAACATATTTTAGTTATTTTTAGTGGAAACAGATAGGCCCATATTTATTGCAGTGTAAACAGAATTGTCTGATTTGGCTCATCACTGACAAAGTATTTTAAAAAGGAAACGTGCAAATCTTACCGTTTTCTCCTAGTTATATCTTTCAAATATAGTGGTATTTTTCATTATGTTGTTGAGATGCATTCACACGACATCAGCACCTCCATGCAGCTGTGGCTGTAAGCTATTATCATTGGTCCTATACCGGACAATGGACCGTTCGACCACTGAATCCAGCAGTGTCTGCCATAATATCGAAGTCATTGTTCCCGCTAAAATATCTATCATGACATGTGATCTGTAGTTTAGTTTAAAAATGAATTATTGTGCACCTATAGCACTCCTTGCTGTCATTATCCTAATGATTTTTTGGCATAAAAGAAAAATCAATAATTTTGACCCATACAATGTTTTTTTGGCTATTGATTAAAATATAACCCAGCGACTTAAGACCAGGGTCACAAATAAGGTCTGTTCCAAGAGAAGCAGAGGAATCTCCTCCACCCACTCAAATACACTATCTTCCCCTCTACCACTAAAAATATATAGGGGTCGGGAAAGGTGGGCCATTCATAGTTGAGGGGCCTACAGAGAGGAAAAAGGGAAACCTTACCACTTAAACCAGGTTTTATCCACTACCAGAATCCTACTGTCTGCGTCTTACCAGCTGCTGGTAAAGAAACAAAGAAAACTTTCAAAAAAAAAAAAAAAAAAAGAAATGCATGAGCCAAGAAATCAGAGGAAAAAATAATTTCCTTCTGTGCCTTACGGTTCAAAAGTTATTAGTATAAACATGAGTGAAACTTTGGATAAGTGGTGGTGTTAGAGAGTTTGAGTTAGAGACTTCAAACTTGCTATGGTTAATGTTGAGACTGTCCTCTATCAGTGTGCCAAATTTCATAACTTGAGGCTGCCATAGACACAATAGCAGAAGAAACGGAAGAAGAAGAAGAAGAAGAAGAAGAAGAAGAAGAAGAAGAAGAAGAAGAAGAAGAAGGATAACGCCAACGTATACAATGGGTGCCATTGCACCTTTGGTGCTTGGCCCTTAATTATTATAACAAAATATATTATAACATATTAATTACAGTAAGCTTTGCATTTAAATAAAATTAAATATATATACAGTCAAACCGAAAGTTATTCAGACACCAGATATAATTTTTGATATTTTTTTACTAGTGGGTGCAGGACACCATAGTTCATAAATGTAAGTGAGGATAGTGATAGGACTGTGACATATTACACTCAAAAAATCTTCATACAGTGGACAACCAGTAAAATTTGGGATAAAAAAATATTTAGACATTTTGACCTGACCATGTTCTGCTTAAGTGTTCTTTCTTTGATAGCTAATGCAAACTTTTACACCACAGACTGAACAAAATTAAGCATTGATTGGTAATTGCTTGACCTAAATTGGTATTATCTAATTGTGTACTTAAATTTAACAGCTGAATAATTTTTGGTTGATTGTAATCCATTACATACCTTTCGATCAAAGTTATCTGACATTATCAAGACAAATTTCTTTTGACACAGTTTAACTCTGAGTTCTAGTCATATTTTATTACCATTTTATATACTATAGCGAATAAACTGATATAATGTGAGAAATGTTGAAGTTGTTTGTATAAATTTTGGTTTGACTGTACATATAGATAAGCTTTAATATATCCAACCTTTAAAATAATTAAACTTATCAAACTTAAGTTTTCCTTTTGAGCTCTGTTTGAAACTATATCAATTATTAAATTCAGTTGATTCCTTTGCATAGTCATATTTTCTTTCTGTTGCCTTCTCAAACTTTTGCTGCAGCAGAAGTGTTTATTCCTGCCTTGTAAATGCATTTAAATTTATTTTTAACAACAATCTTCAGCAGAAAAGTGAACTGTGCTGACTCTCCCAAGAAGTGAATTCAACTGACACTTTGCTGATGCTCTCCATGTTTCGTGTGATTGGCTGTTTGCTGCACACGTCACACTTTCAGGTGCACGTGCTCCAGAATTAATCACAAACGTTGGTTCAAACTCTGAGTTGACAGAGAGTTTTTATATCGAACTTTATGAGCTCACCGATCCTTATCTAAACCAGGCTGGATTTGTTTGGTTTTGTCAGCTCTAAACCAATCTCTGAAACTCTGAGTTTGTTCGTCTCACTTCATGCTACAGGCCACTGATCTTTCTTGTGGTGTCTGTGTCTTGTTTTTTGTGTTGACGTTGGACAGTGGTGTCTAAGACTTCTGCTACTGATTCTGCATTTTTCTGAGAGTGTGTGATTTTTATCTAAGTGTTCAGAAATTGCAGTCACCCCTCTTAAATCAGTTGCTCAATTAATCAATTTTGAACCTTTACTCTTTTTATGAAAGCCTTAAACCTGCTCACTGTTGGTGAATAGTGTCCTCTGGCAAATCTGCTCCTGCCTAATGTTATGTGAATATTTCAACAGCAGGCATAATTCACTTTTGCTCCCAACTCAATAATGCTGTTCTCACTAGAAATCCACAACAAAGTAACACTTGGGCACAACCAGATTTTTATATGGGATGTATAAAAGTACTGCCAAGAAATAATTAGCAAACTGTTATCATTAAAAATATTCAACATTCAACAATAGCCAACTGGATGGAGGATGGAGTTACAGGATGGATGGCGTTACAGGTCCACTGGAACAGTTGCAAATGTGTTCTGAATGCTGTTTTCAGGAGTTCTGGGTGGTTGCTGATCGTTCTGATCCGATCCTAATGTTTACGGAGCCCCTCACCCTAAGTATAGCCAAAACTAATAGGGATGGTTACGTTAAGACACACTGCGAAATAAAGAATTAACAATTATTAATATGGAGTGTCAATGTAAACTAAGTGCAATTATTTAAACTAACTCCACCCATCATTGTCTGGTTGAGCTAGACAAAATTACAAAATTGCTTGTAAAATGGCATGGAGAGTAGGAATAGTGCATATATCTTTAGATAAGACTGAACAGAGTTTGAATCAGACTTTTCCCAATACATATAAATTACTAAAATATAGTGTCTTGAACTATGTAACTGTATAAATGACATCTAACACTATTTACACTTAGTGCAAAAAAAAGCCCTACAAAGAAAACACTACTGTATTTGCATGTGCAAATTGTGTCTGAATAATCATAAATAAATTAAATATATAAACAGTGACACAGTCATGGCTTTTTCATGGAGACATGTGTCTTTACTTTTTACCTAAGTATCGTTCTATCCAAAGTGATGCATCTGCCATGACTAGTGCATAAAAAAGTGCTGTGGACAGTAGATTAATAGCAAACTTTCTTTACACCCTGGCTGAAGGTCAGGAAATGTCAAGCACTTACAGGAAGAGATAACATTAAAACCACACAGAGATATAGAACCTCAGCAGCTATGAGGGCCATTATTTTTGCTTCATAACTTTAAAATTACTTTGCTCCAAAAGACCAGGCTTCACAGATAATTAAAAAAAAAATCACAGTGCAGATTCAATTTAAGATTATTCTTCATTCTGCGAAAATGAAAAATAAATTATATGTGTGTTTCTATGTGTAAGCATGCAGTACTGCAAATCCTCCTTCACACATATAGATTGTGCTCAATGTCCATATGTGTGTATCCGCAAACTTGGAAATGATAGTACAGGCTGGCTGTTGTAGCTTGATGAGAAACTAATGTGCAGTGAATAAAGGTTATGTCACATTAAAATTTTCATTTCATTGATTTCACTGACTTCCATTTAAATGTGCATATAGTATATATATATATATATATATATATATATATATATATATATATATATATATATATATACACACATATATATATGTATATATATACACACACACACACTGGAAGTGCAACCTCAAGCGCATTTCACTGAATTCCACTGTTCAAGTTGGATAATCTATGAAGTCATATCACGTGGAGACATGTTACCATTAGAGGATTATATGCAGAATTTATATTTTTCAAAAAGATGCTACAGAGACTGACATCATATCATGATCATTACAGTGAAATTTTGAATGCCCAAAGTCTAGTGTGACAACGACATAAAGGTGCTGTCACCTGTGGGTGTATACACAACTAAACTTGCAAGGTGTATACACAACTAAACTTGAACATGAGTGAAATCTGTGTGGGGAATTTTTTCTCCATCACACAACATTTCCAAACAATATCCACACAGTTCACACAGCAATGGTAAACGTGACCACATCTTAAGGCTTTGTTCACATGCTGAACCTATGATCTCTTGCATCTTAGAGGACGCAGTTGACGAAAAAAAAGAAAAAAAGGGGGAAAAATCGAAACATTCTCTAAACATTCATGTACAAATTTATTCACCCCCCAAAAGTTACATAATTGTAGAGCAACTATATAAAATGTATTTTCTAAAATTTTTCTAAATCTCTACAGCCAATATACTATGATTATTTTACAGCACATTTTGTTGATTTTTTTTCTCAGCTGGTGTCAAACACTGACAAAGCTTCAAAGCATGCTCTCCTGTTATGCTTATGGCTCAGTGCCACCCGCTGGTGGCACCTCCTCTATAATGCTGAGAAAGCCTTGCCAAAGTAAGAGAAATGAGATTCCTTTTTTCCATTTATACAATGCTGATAGCGGGTAAAAAGAGAAAACATTCTCTAAAGATAGAAGATACACACAGAGGCCGATAAGGGAGCGCCGGGCCAGGATACGGTGGCGCTGTAACTATTTCATCTTCCATGGTAACTTAAACAGCAGACAAAAGCCTTCACACTCCAGGGCCCACTGCCAGCATGCCAAGATTGACTGGGATTGTAATAATTCATAGACTTTGGAGCTTCACTCTCCAGAAGTGAGCAACTACATTAAGCTTTGATGAAATGGCCACTTGGCTCCAGTGTTGAGCATCAGCTTCCATGTGTGCCGTATATGGTCAGTTCAGCCAGGCAGTGACCTGAGGCTGAATAGAAGTTCTGGGTGATGTGAACATCACTCGGCCGGCTCGGTGAGAGTACTCATGAACGCATGAGTTCACATGAAGTTGTGTGATTGAGGCATGACAACGAAAAAAGCATTCAATATTGTGCTAAAGAAGCTCTTGTACTTGACTTCAGCTACATGTTCCACAAAGAACATATGGCACGTCCACCAGTAGAAACAACTGCCACCATTATACCAGTAACTAAGAAAGCAGATCACACCAAGTTCATGTTTTAAATTCTCGCTATTCTCAGTGGTGATTATCATAATTGTAAGACAAAGACATGATAAAATTGGCAAAAAAAAAAAAAAAAAGAAACAAAATGATATTATACATGATATACATGATGAATATTTATACATGAACAGTAAAGGATACAGAAAGAACAGAAACAAAGAGACAAAACGTTTTTGAAATATAGGGCATACAAAGTCATTATAAATTAATTGAAATTACAGTTTACTAAAGAAAAGTCTGGACACACTATATATGAATTTCTTTACAAAACTAAATTATTTATTTATATATTTATATTAATGGATTGGAGGTTTGAGAAAGTTCATGCTTAATTTCACTTTATTTGAAAAAGGACTTGCATCTTACACACATCCATTGACCCTCCTTGTCCTTCAAGTTGCAAAAAAAAGATTGAGTGTGCATAGTTACACAAAAACACTATAGCAAATGTGTGTAATGAGGTAAAATGAGAAAACCTTTAACATGAAATTGTAAACCCAGGGATCATTGAATACATAGCGTCTGCCTGCCCGCAAACCTTCCCATAGTCCCCCACCTTATCATCATTAGCCACTGGATACAGATACAAAATAAGTAGCCCTCACAGTGGGCCATTAAAGTGTCATTTGGGCAACTGTGCATGAAGAGCCCCAGATAACATGCAGTGCTGATGCAGATCCAAGTTTTTGAATCATAGCCTCATATACAGCGCTTAAATCACACTGCACACTAAAGCAGTCAAGGGTTTCATTAAAGAACGAGTCACTCAGCAAGACAAATACTTTCCAAATGGAGGGAGGCGACACGTCAACAAAACTATACATACAGACGAGTTAAAGTTTTTGTTACATTCTTTGCATTTGACAACAATTGACTTAAAAAATGTTGTTCCATTTTTAAAGAGCGTAAAAAATGCATATGAGATAAATTTAGAGGTGATGTAATTTTTTTACTTTACCTAATTTAATTAAAATTAAAAAGTTAACTGATCTTACTGTAATTAGCAAGGTCTGAGTTGCAGCCCATTTGTATTTTAACATCTTGAAAAGTGTGAAACACAGCAACAGAGACTCAACCAATGGTGTGAGTTTGGGACAGGTCTATTTGTTTGGCTGACCAAAGACAGATAATAGAAGGTTTGGAAAAAACTTACTTATGGCATGAGAAATCATACTGTCAGTGAAACCTTGATGCTTAAATGCAAGTGTAGATTTCTGTAGCCTCTTTCACATGTAGGCCAGTGGCCAGACCACCACTTCTGATCATTCTTTATCATGTTATAGCCAGAAAAATACGACATTTCTCCCCCAAAGCATGTGAAAGAGAGATATAGATTATGAATAGTGTCATCTGGCTTAATAAACAGCTTTGGCTGACACAATCTGCAGCATGTTGTGACCCGCTCTACATCTGTAAGAGCCATACATTTGGTGCGGGGTTGTCCACACGCCAATGCATTAAATACAACAGAGCGCGGAGATAGCATCGCTTATAGTGCTCATTCCTGATGTGTTGCCTGTCGGCATGGTAACATCTCCCCGAATAGCCTCCCACCAGTGAGTTTTTTAAAGACACTAAATCATTCCTCAAAAGAAATTATCTATCTATCTATCTATCTATATATATATATATATATGTGTGTGTGTGTGTGTGTGTGTGTGTGTGTGTGTGTGTGTGTATGTGTGTATTTATATATATATATATATATATATATACATACATACATACATACATATATACATATACACACATACACACACACACACACACACACACACACACACACACACACACACACACACATATATGTGTGTATACATATGTATAAATAAATAAATAAATAAATATATATATATATATATATATATATATATATATATATATATATATATATATATATATATATATATATATATATATATATATATATAAACACACTTGCAAGTTCCTTTTTTTGACAAGGACAAAATGGCGGGAAGATGTAAGCATCCTGAAGGGCCAAGTAAAATGGAATGCCAAAAAACTCTAAGCTCGTGTGTCTAAAAAGAAATTCAATTAAATGGGATTTTAGCGTTCTGAATGCATGAGAGTCTTTGCACAGCTGATAAGGGCTTCAGTGAGCTAAGACCACCTTTATGCCAGCAAACGATCTGTTCCCTCTAAACGTGTAATCCTTACTCGCAGCACAATATGGATGGCTGAAATATCAATGTGCTGGGGAACCAATTTAAACATATTGAATCAAGTGATGGGGATAGTTGAGGATGGACTTCCTGTGGCTTAGAGAGCAGTCACACAAGCTTTAACGTCTCTCACTGAATAGAGCCTTGATAATGGTCCATGTCCTACGAGTGACAAACAGTCTGTATTATCCCCTCAGTAGAGGATTTTGTATTGTCCTTCACTTTTGAAGCCAAGTACCAGTTAAGGAAAATTTTAAATTTCCAGCAAATATGTCTAAGAATCAAATGCTATCACTCTGTTAATAAAAGCTTTCAGGGATACAAAATGGCAAAGATCTAGCAATACACTGTTTACAAACGTATGCATATTTTAAAAGCAGTGCATTAGACACAAGTGGGTGTTAGAGTTTAATGATCATTTTTAAAAGGACAAGCACACATGAAAACTTGTTTAGAGGTTTAGAAATTTTGTTTTAAAGAATCCAACTAAATGGTGGAACCAAATGGAACTGCACATGATTATTATTGTTTTATTGTCCATTTGGCTGTATAGTTTAGATTGTATGCATTTTTATCAGTGTACTCTTTTAGCAGAAAAGCTTTCCAGAAAATACTACTCATTTAGCTGACAAGGTGACAGGTTTGCATTACAGTATATTGACAAAACGACAAAACACACACAAAAAGCATCACTTTAACTTTTTGTCCAATAAAAGTCACTTGAGAACACATCACACTGACATACTTTTAAGGTAGTATCTGTATTTTCATAGTACTTGTAATATTTTCATATACTAAAACCTGTACTAAAATAACTAAAAAGTTTCAATAAAAAAAACTTTTTTAAAAAACATATTTAAAATAAAAACAAAAAGACAAAAACACTCACAAAATGACTACAATTTTAACTACAATAAAAACATTTAAATTATTAATAAAAACTATAATAGTATCTACATGAAACTAATATAACACTGCACAAAGGTTATTGTGTCATTTTTATTTATTTATTTATTTATTTATTCACAACTAACATCACTATCAAATGAAACAGCAAACATACAGACTCTTCAAACTGGTTTTTAGATATCTCAAAAACTTACAGTTGTCAAAGTATTTTAACACTGAAAAAAACAAAAACATAATTGAGTTGTAATAAAGCAATATTTTGCAGTATTTACCAATCTATAGGCAGCATAACATGCTGCCAGTTACCACCAGAAATAACTGATATTTTTGTTGCTTCCCTTTACTAATGTCAATGGAGTTGCCATATTGTAAAAACATTCACAACTATCTGGTAATTTTCTTCATGTATGCTTGTTTGAAGGTGAACACCAGACAGGAAAGCTTCTGGAATACAACTCAAGTAAGACATCAGACTGTAACACGCAATGTCCAACTGTGCTTTATCGTACTGGTATGTTAAAAAAGATCAGCAACATTTGAATGATATCGTAAGGCAACTGAATCAATAAAAGACTAAAAGCCACTTTAAGTGTTACAGTAACTCTTTATGGACAGTGACCACTTTTTTAACAGTGTAACTTCAATTTAGAGAACCTGTATGACATAACGAATCCTGAGCAGAGGAAATACTCATGTTGGTGAGATGTCAAACAAAAAAATATTATAAATGCAGTTAGACAGATGTTAATAATTTCTTAAAGACAGGGGTTTTCTAAAAATAGATTTGAAAATTTATGTAAGGAGTGCTCTCTTTTAAGGTTCTAACCAAGAAGTACTTTGTACACCTCTAAATTACTCATTGCACATGAGTAATTGAATGCCTAAGATTACAGTTAATTAATAAATTACAGGGTAAAGCACAATGAGCAGTCATTAATGTTGCCAAGAGGGTTGATTTGATACATAAATGTTTTAACAGCTTATGTGGCTACGCGTTAAGCGATCACATTATGCCATCTCAAATTATTAATTAAAGAAAGTTGATTAAATTATTTGCTCCATTATGTATTTTAGGGATTAAGATAGCATTGTGGAGTGTTTCTCCTCCACCTTTTTAGCAGGCAGGATTTAAGTGCCTATTTGAAATCAATTATCAACTCTAATAATGATCCTAATGAGCTCATCAATTAAGTCTGCCATAATGGGATGTTAGCTCTGCTTGTGGTTATCACTTTAAGTCTGCCTCTAATTTCCATGCTTCATCTATCAAAGATGATTGGCTAATACAGTGTCGGCCTGTTAGGGGTGATATGGAGATCAGAGGAGGACACCGACTTGAAACCTTTGCTGGTCTACGAGTGAATAACAATGACATTGATGACATCCTCTGAGACCTGTGTGTCTGTCCATGTTTGCAGTATATTCCCTAATCTTTTCTTTAGGATCGTGGTGGTGAGAAAGGGTCTTGCGTTTGGGGGGCGGGGGCTCATAGATTGGGACGTTCTGCACATCCCATTTGAAGCGTCTTATGTAAATGTGCCTCATAATGGATTTTAACAACTCTGCCTTATTTACATAAGCAAGCTTTTCAATGGTCGTTCCACATCAGGGATCCCATTATTTGGCCCCTTTCAGGACCGTTTATGAGCTTTGCCCTTTCCCCTGACCCTCCCATTTCACACATTCCCCAAAGCACAAGTCTGTGATGACAGTGACAAGTGCACACTCATCATGTCGATGTAATGTATGGTTTTCCTAACCGTGGAGTGTCTTCTTAAAGCTCAGTGTACAGAGCAGTTGTTTATCTCCGGGATTTAATAGGCACTCTAGCAGGGGCATTCAGCTCAAAGAAACACAAGACACTCAGTTGCTGCGTCTAAGAGGTGGTAGTCTATACGGCAGAATGTCACCAACCTGTGAAGAACAAGTCCAGGTCATATTTCACCTCAGTAGACAAAATTTATTCTGCATAACGAAATGAAGGCTAATTTTATCATACAAACTAAAGACACAAGCAAATTGAGAGGAAAATGCAGTGTGATGTTGTTTACATCTTCTACTTTACAAAAGATCTTAAAAAAACGCAGTCAGTTCATTTCCATAATGACCAACCAAGCAGTGTAAATAAGCTATTATTAACTATTGCAGCCATGTCAAGCATAAAATGGGTAAAATGCAAATACCAATAAATTGACTACTGCAAACCTTAGTAAATCACACTGTATGATTTTTTTTAAATACTCTTCTCCCAAAAATTTTGCAAAATGCAATCATAAACCGCAAAAAATAAATAAATAAAGTGTTTTCATTGCTAATTTTTCACTTTCAGTGTCATTAGTAAATCCTGATTTTTATTTTTTTTTATTTTGTTTTTATACAGAATGGTTGGCACAAACTGTTGTAAATCTGGTCCTTAGAGAAAAAAAATTCTAGGATGAAAAAATTACAATTACAATGATTACAATTACAGAATATTCATGTATTATTAATAAAACATTGACTACTTGATTAAATTAATAAATTGTACTTTAGGTGTTAACATATATCCATTTCTAGTTCCATTATCTAAGTTAGTTTATAATAAGACAAAATGTATAAATATGCATACATATATGATTTATACTGCAAAATAGACCGTGACACAACCAAATGATTAATTGAAGCATGGCTTTGTTTGATTAATTGATTTATGACAAATTTTATAGAACTAATTTATTAATTCATGGTAAACTAGATAAGTCAAATCCCAAGTGAATATGGGTTACCTAATGCTAAATGATATACAATGTTCACTATGCAGAATTTTTCATAAAAATAAAGTATAGTCTTATAAAAAAGAATCCCTTGCAATCATTATGTTATATGAGCCACTATAATTCTGTAGTGGTGTTTGTGTCGACACTGCCCTGTGCATTAATTTTCTTCTTAGGATCATGAATATGAATTTTTGATTCTGGTTTCATACATTTCACAATGAAAAATAAAATCTACTTTTTCAATCTCCTCCTAGGCCATTTATCTGATTTGCATGACATCATCCCTAGACACTCCTGACAAAATTTTATAGAAGCTGGCCTATATCTGCTAGACGCAATGTCCATACCATTGGCATAGCAGATGGTCATGCAGTGCGATAACCTCTCTGTTCTGGGGTGCGTTGAAAGATGATGATCATGTATTGACGATAGCCAGAGATATTGTCAATTGCATCAAATATTGGCAATATTAAGAGCATTTGGCATTTCCAATTAATGTAGGCCTGTTACATTCTTCTTATTATTAGGCCTATTATTATTAGGTGATTTTTTTATTTATTTATTAATTTTTTTACCTATTATTAAATTATATTACAACTAATTTGCCCCACAATAATTTTATAGCGCATCACCACTGTCACAAATCGAGATCTTAGCTGAAGGTTGATGAGGGTTTTAGGTAGCAGGATTGTCAGAGATGGGAACCAGGGAACAAGGAGTGCAATGTGGGAGAATCACCGGAGGATCGTCTAGAGTTCTGAAGGAAAGTATACACAGGTTAGTGCACACTGAGTCTGGTAACAGTTAGGTGTGGTGAACGGTAGACCGGACGCTGACAAACTGTGTTAATTGGTTTAGTAGCTAACTTGATTGGTGGATGCAGGTGCGAGTGATCAGTAATCAGGTGACATGGATCTGGTGTGAGTGGGAGCAGGTGGCTGTGACTGTGGTGAATCCCTGACACTACCCCCTCCTCCAGGGACGGCTCCTGACGCCCTCATGCGGCGACGGGGGCGGCCACAGCCTCTGGGTGCGGGGCGCTCAGGATGGACATGATGAAATTCCTCCAGCAGCATGGGATCAAAGATATCATCCCGGACCACCCAGGAATGTTCCTCTGGTCCATATCCTTCCAGGTTGTGCAGAAGAATCATCTGTTTCCTGTGGTCTTGTCCCGGTGGTCGTCTGAGACAAGGTCTTTACAGGGGATCTGTCTCTGGGGCTCTAGTCCTGGTCTCCGCTGTCTTTCAGGGCTGTAGAGGTCCTTTCTAGGTGCTAATCCACCATCTGGGCTGGATACATACTGGATCCGGGTGACTGCAGTGACCATCTGACTTGGATGCAGACTGGATCTGGTGGCTACGGTGACCTCGGAATAAGAGAGAGAAACAGACTAATATGAGCGTAGATGCCATTCTTCTAACGATGTAGCAAGTACATCGGGTGTTATGGGTAGTGTTCCCGGTTCCGGTTTACCTAATTAATGCAGCCTAAAAATCCTTTAACGGATTTGGATATTAGAAGTGTATTCGTATGTTATGTGTAAGCCAGGTTAAAGAGATGGGTCTTTAATTTAGATTTAAACTGCAAGAGTGTGTCTGCCTCCCGAACAATGTTAGGTAGGTTATTCAGGTAGGTTGTTGAAGGATCTGCCGCCCGCAGTTGACTTTGATATTTTAGGTATTATCAAATTGCCAGAGTTTTGAGAACGGAGCGGACGTGGAGGACTATAATGTAACAAGAGCTTGTTCAAATACTGAGGTGCTAAACCATTCAGGGCTTTATAAGTAATAAGCAAGATTTTATAAGTAATAAGCGAGATACGGCTCCAGCTGTATTGATCTTCTTGGCAGTATGCCCGGAGGTAACGTCCGAGTTCCTGGATCTTCCACTCAGTCTGTCCATTTGTCTGCAGATGGTAGCCGGAGGACAGGCTTACCGTGACCCTTAGCAGATGGAATTGTGAGATGAATTGAGGGCCCCGGTCAGAGACAATATCCTCTGGTATTTCAAAGTTCCTGAAGACATGTGTGAACAGTTATCCTGCAGTTTCTAAGGCAGTTGGTAACCCAGGGAGGGGAATTAACTTGCAGGCTTTTGAGAAATGATCCACTGCCACTAGGATGCATGTGCTACCATCAGATTCTGGTATGTCGGTCACAAAATCAATCCCCATATGTGACCAGGGCTGACAAGGAATAGGTAGGGGCACGAGCTTGCCCACCGGAAGGTGATGAGGGGTTAGGGCTTGCATAGACTAGTCGAGTAGTCGAGTGATCGACTACTTCAACCACTAGTCGGCGCTGTCGGGGACAATCGACTACTCGAGCATGCATTAACCATAATGCATGCACAGAGTTTGCAAGTACGACTGAATTTTAGGATTACAATATTGCGTATAGCTGTTACTTTCTATGACTTTATCTATGTTGCATGTAAAATTTAAATATGTAATGTAATAATTAGGGTGTGCCCGAAGCAGAATACTGTATTCGGAATGGCACAAAGAATGGCTTCAAAAACTAATAACGGACAAGGAATAATTCTGCCTGAATATTCAGGTGAGGTTGGCACACTCTGCTGTTTGCTAGATAACAGTTGAACTAGTGGATCAGTGCAATATTATACACAGACCACTAAAGTTACGTAATAGAGTGTGAAGTTGAATGTAAACTTTATGAATGAAAAGAGCGCAAATCAAACACCGCATTGCTGTTGCCTCTCCGTGCATCTCTCAGAAATCAGAGCTTGGCATGAGTAATATCACCTATAATAATACATCATACATGTTCTTTTATTTGTATATATTTAAAAGACAATTATTTAAACCTTAGGCTATGATCTGATACAAATGAATGGAATAAGCACAGCGCGCTCACCAATCAAACAGCCACACTGCACGTCTCAATCTTTCAAAAACAAACCAGTTCTCTCGGCTAATAATCATCTTAGATACAGATACAGTTCCTACTTGGCCTACATGTTTGCATCTTTATCTTTTGCTGGTTTGCGTGGCAGGCACATGCACATTTGTTTAGTGAAGTTAAAAAAAAATTAAAAAAACTCGCTTAAAGAGTTCTGCGTAATGAAAATGTGCGCATTGAATTAATTCAGTCGTGTTCAAATGATCACTAAACATTTGTCATGACATCTCTCTGCTTGCATGATAAATATATTTTTAGAAATTAATAATTATTTTAGTTTAACATGGCATACTTTTTCAGTGATAACTATGAAAAAAAAGATAGTCATAACGGTCTTATCAAGTAACTACAACGTTCCACCTGGTTTGATCCGAATGCAGATATGAATAATTTAGTGATTGTTAGATACAAATACTGTTACATCAAAATGTAAATATTTAATGTCATAATTATAAAGTTTTGACAATTTACATATGTAATTGTTGCATTAGGCTATGAATTAATAAGCATTTATTGATAAGAACTATTTATCTTTTCATTTACAGTAGCATGAACCATGAGTAGTCGAGTAACTCAAGTATTTTTTAAATAAGAAATCAACTAGCAGAAATCAGTAGTCATGCAACCCCTATGAGGGGTCGATGACATGGCACAGACTGAGGAACTGCGGACGTACTGGTTGACATCACGGGACATACTGGGCCACCAGTACCGAGTTCGGAGGAGCGAGAGGGTCCGTTGGCTGCCTGGATGTCAAGAGCCCGGTATATTATAAACTAAGCCCAGAAGGGACTGCTGTTGGGAACTGGGAATGAATGTTCTCCCTTCTGGACCTCCCAGCGGGCTTGCCGGGGGTTGAGCCTCTTGACATCACAGAGATATTGAAGATTTTTGTGATCTGTGATTACAGTGAACAGATCCCTCCAGCCAATGCCATCACTCTTCTAGGGCTAGTTTAATGGCCAGCAACTCCCTATTCCTGATAGCAAAATTTTGCTCCGCTGGGCTTAATTTCTTGGAATAGTATGCGCAAGGCTGAAGGCATGGAGGCTTGCCGAATTGCTGGGACAGCATGGCTCCAACTCCAGTGGTGGAGGCATCCACTTCCACCGCAAATGGTACATGGGGATCAGGATGACGAAGGATGGGAGCCATGCTGAATGCAGTCTTGAGTTTCTCGAAAGATCTGTGGGCACTGGAGTTCTAGGACAGAGACTTGGGCTTTCCTCGGAGCATGGTGGTCAATGGGGCTGTATGCAAACTGAAAGCCTAGATGAAGTGCCGATAGAAATTAGAGAATCCTAGGAATCTCTGAAGCTCCTTTACAGACTGGGGAATGGGCCACTCCGTGATGGCTGTTACCTTCCCCTGCTCCATCTGAATTCCTTCCGGACCGATGAGGTAACTGAGGAACTGCACAGTGGGGAGGTTGAACTCGCACTTCTCCAGCTTGAGGTAGAGATGGTGCTGATGGTGCCTCTGAAGGACATGCTTAATGTGGTGGCGATGTTTGGACAGGTTCCGGGAGTAGATGAGGATATCATTGACATAAACAATCATGAAGTTGTGGAGGAACTCCCAGAACACCTCGTTCATGAATCCTTGGAAGACAGATGGGGCGCTGGCAAGGCCATATGGCATGACTTGGTACTCATAGTGGCCGGAAGTGGTAATGAAGGCCGTCTTCCATTCATCCCCTCCTGGATTCAAATGAGGTTATACATGCTCTGCAGGTCCAGCTTGGAGAAGATGCGTGCCCTACGGAGTACCTTGAGAGTGGCTGGGTCCAGGGGAAGTCTGACCATCTGGGAGTTCAAAGCTCGATAATCAATGCAGGGCCGCAAGCCCCCATCCTTTTTACTCACGAAGAAGAAACTCGATGCCGCTGGTGAGCTGGATGGCCGGATGAATCCCTGGTTAAGAGCCTCCTTGATGTACTCCAGCATTGCCTTGTGCTCTATGCGTGGAAGCAATCTGGACAGCTGGTGGCTTGTGGGCTGGTTGTGGAAGTGCAGTGAGGCAGTGTTGGTGACAGAATTCGCTCCAGCGAATAACCTCACAGGAGTTCCATCTGATCTCTGGAAAATGGTGGATGAGCCAGGGGTGTCCCAGGATGATGTCCACTGTGGGTCCCTCCAGTACCAGAAAGGTGATTTCCTCTTCATGGAAGTTACTGATCTTGAGTTTCAATGGAGGAGCCTTATACGTCCTAGCTGTTTTCCTTGAATTGTTTCAACTCAGAGCTCCTGGGGATGACAGTGGCAAGGCAGCTGAAGATGGCTTAGGATGTCTTGCGATATGAAGTTGCCTGAGAAGCCCAAGTCAACCAGGGCAGAGACTGTAACAGAACGAGCTGGAGTGAATAGTTGCACTTTAAGCACGGAAAGCGTGGCAATTACTGGGTCAAACTGTATAGTACCCACCACAGGACTTGTGGGTCTGACGGGCTCCAGTCCAGCTGTGAGTCTGCGAGCGCATTCCTCATGAGAAGGCCAGGTGGAATCCACTTGCATGGGTTCTGGTGCTGCGGGACTGCTGGCGGGGGAGACAGACTGGTGGGCAGCTTTGGTGGTGTGGCAGGCAGCTAGGTGCTGGGAGATGCGACTGGCTTTTAGCATGAAGCTCTCCAATCCAACGAAATCTTCATAAGTCACCATTTGATCATGGATACGGGTTCCAATCCTTGCCTGTAGGTGCTGAAGAGCTGCCTCATTCCATCCGCTAGCCGCCGCCAGAGTTCGGAACTGCACAGTGTAGTAGTCCATAGAAAAGTCACCCTGACGCAACCGCAGTAACTGATCTGAAATAGAGCGCTCTCCTGTAGCAGAGCCAAACCTCCTTGAAGTGGTTAGTGAAAGCTTCATATGAGTTAATTATGACACTGTTTGCATTCCATATTGCTTTCGCCCATGGTAATGCATGACCAGAAAGGAGAGCAATCAGGAATGCTACCTTACATTTACATTTATGCATTTAGCAGACGCTTTTATCCAAAGCAACTTACAGTGCATTCAGGCTAACATTATTTACCTAACATGTGTTCCCTGGGAATCGAACCCACAACCTTTTGCGCTGCTAACGCAATGCTCTACCACTGAGCCACAGGAACCTTGGAGTGCTATGTGGTCAATTTCAGCGGCTGCATCTCTATATACAGTGCCACTTGAAGGAGGAAGCCACCACATCCAGCTGGTTCCCCCACGTAGGAAGCAGGCATAGCCATGGGACTGGCAGAGGCAGATTGAAGACTGGTTGCCGGCATAAGAGAGTGTTGACCAGCTCCTGCAGAATGTCCGCAGAAGTGGGAGACCGGGGATCCATAGAGGTGTCTGTGTTGGTCTGGTCTTGTGTCACAAATCGAGCCAGAGACTGCAGGTAAGTGAAATGACAGGATGATTTATTGACAGGCTTGATGGCAGATCGTTAGGAGCTAATGGCAGGTGAGTATCTAGGAAATAGCAACAGTTCAGTGGGTCTTAGCTGAAGGTTGATGAGGGTTTTTGGTAGCAGGATCGTCAGAGATGGGAACCAGGGAACAAAGATTGCAACGTGGGATAATCTTGACAATGGCCATCTTTGAACCCCTTCATTGTACTTCACAAGACCACCATTTAGGAGCCACGATCACAGAAATCACCACATTTGTTTCACCATGTCAATCTTTCATCTGGGACAGCCGAAAATCGTGCAGTGTGTTTCAGGGTTTAAAGGCAGAAGCTTCTTCCCTCAAACTCAGCAGAGTAGTAATTATGGATTAGTAGCACCCCTTTGCAAGGTGGGCTTGCATAACAATAAAGCCCAGTTCCACTCCCTAAGAAGGGGATATGCTGGGTGCTTGAGAGGCAAAAGCCTGAGACAGTTTAACACACTGTGAATTCAGCATGCCGAACTCGACTCATTTTAGAGGGGAGAGAGCAACATTCACATATTCTGTCAACATATACACTTATTTACAGGGACTGCATTGTACTATGTACCCATGAAGCAACCCCGGAAACACTGTGATGAGGACTATCTGAAAATAGAAGCAGACGTTTTCCAGATATTACGATAATTATTCCTCCTGCACTCTGATTCAGCTAGAACAGTAAGAGGGAGTGTTCTGATAATGCACTCACAATGTCAGAGCTTTTTAGAGATTGCAAAGCAGATAGTATTATACCGTTGATACAGGGCAAACTGTGCTTTTCATATGGAACTCGCCACTTTAAGGCAAAAGGGTGAGAGAAAGAAATCTGATACAGAAGCATCTTCTGTATTCTGTGTTCCAGCTTTTTCACTCTATGCAAGAGGATGAAGCAATGCTAG
This sequence comes from Cyprinus carpio, assembly GCF_018340385.1. Lineage (NCBI taxonomy): Eukaryota > Metazoa > Chordata > Actinopteri > Cypriniformes > Cyprinidae > Cyprinus > Cyprinus carpio. The sequence goes on along the minus strand of NC_056610.1, from coordinate 3,857,441 downwards.
ACCACAGTCGCACAGAGTGCTATGCAGAGGAAGAGATCTAAAAAAAATGTCATAGCTGGTGTATTATCATATTGTGGCTATGAACGGCAGCAGCACAGGCAGTGCTTACCATAGAAGACAATGAACAGCAATGCAGCGCCGGCACATATAGCTGTTATAGTGGCCTAGTGAGAACATTTTCTTCTTGATTTATAAATTGTTGCAGCAGTGGGTGAGAATCAACTCAGCACCCTTTAACTCTAGCATAAAATCACAAAACAAAAGTCACTGCTTAATTAGTGGTGATGGCAGAAAGGACTGAGTGTTTAAAAGTCTGGTTCAGTTTGTCGATGTTGGCTTCCAAGGATTATGAAAACAAGATATTTTAGGTAAAACAATTATTGTGCTACATTCAGTTTAGTGCTATGGTGGCTCCTGTCGTTTCTATGAAGAATCACTCTTGAAGTCTTGGGGTTTTGATGCCAGAAAAATAGACTTTTTATTCTCAGAGAGACAAATCAGTCTAGATATGATCTGCAGAATATCTGCCAAGTCTGTGGCTGACCAGTCTTTTATACATTTTTTTTTCTCCTTAAAGGCGTGTTACATACATTTCATACATCCTGTCATTGTTTACATTTTTTGGCTATGCCTCCAAACTGTTTCCTGCAAGCAGACAGGAGCTCCCAGTTTATGTTACGTCATAGGAAGAGGCTCCATCATATATATTTTGTCACATGTCAAAACAGGATGTACAGCTTTACCATAAACCAAATGTCTGCACATTCCATTCTTAACTTCACCATATGTAAGCACATTATTTCCTCATGCAGGGTTCTGTACACACAGGCAAATACATGATTATAAAAGTAAAACACCTTGATACATAAATGGTTATATTCACAATGATTATACTTGATAAATTCATATTTTGACCAATACATTTTTTTGAGACTTACTAAGTCTCACCTTCACTTGTCTTTACTCAGAGTGCAGCTTCATAATTTAGTCTCATCAGTTATCACTACCTAGTGACTAAATTAAGTCACACAGTTCTATCACCAATGACTAGATTATGCAACAACACTCTGGTGGAGCAGCAGGACCAAGCCTCTCCCCTCACACTTGACTAGGAGGGAGTAAAAGATCAAGTCTCCCTTACCCCTCATTAAAGATAAAACAATGTTATAAGCATAAGCGTGCAAATGGTTCAGCACTTGCCTGTGGTTGTCACAGTTATGTAGTATACAACAGAAATACAAATTCAAATCATAAAACAAATAACATCACAAAAATACCATAGTTGATCTTCAGCCCAGACACTTTGCACATCGTAGAGGGCCACCGTTGGGCAGAGGTTAGGCTAGCATGTATAGTTCATCTTTATATCTCTTCTTCGCAATCCTCCTATTAATACTACACCTCCTAAAATCATTCCTAATTTAGTTAGCCATGCTCCCCATACTCCTAACTTTAGATCAAACCAATCCCACATTTGATTGTCTCTTCCATCATTTGCTTTATCTTCTGCTCTAATTATTATTATTTTTTTAATCACAACTTTACTAAATGCTCCTCCAGGTACAGTATTATTTGGTATATAAGTACAACACTGATCTCCAAACATAACACAAACTCCTCCTTTGTCTACCAAAAGCCATATGAGAGCCTGTCTATTTTGCCACGTCATTCTACTGATTGCATGCACTTGGTCTCCTAGCAATGTTAATGCATTATTAGTATAATTAATGAATCTTTGTTGATTATAATAAATATAATTAATCCATTCTGTATTATTGTTTTTTATTTTTTATTATTATTCTTTTTTTGTGAAATCCAAATAAATATTGATTCAATACCTGATGTAATTTCATCTCTTGCCTTAAACTCGTGTGGAATTCCTCTAGGTTGTCCAACTGAATCTATATATGTATTAGGGTCTGGTATATAAGCTCTTCTAATTTTCTTGTTTTCTTTATTTGTATTTTGTGTTCTTCCCCATTGGTAATTTCTTGGAGTAATCGTACTCTTACGCATATTCCTTTCCACCCAATAGGTAAAGGCGCCAATAACTGTTCATTTCCACAAATCCAAAAGAAATCTGCTATTATTAGATTAGATTAGATTAGATTAGATTAGATAAAATTAGATTAGATTAGATTAGATTACATTCAACTTTATTGTCATTGCACATGTAAAGTACAAGGCAACGAAATATGCAGTTAGCATCTAACCAGAAGTGCAATAAGCAGTAAATACAGGATATACAGTGTCTACAATATGTTACAAATGTTAAATGCTTTCAGCATGATTTACAGATAGGTGTACTATGAACATACTATACAGGTGGATTATGTAATAAGTGAATGTACACTATAAGCAGAAACTATGAACATATCAACATCATTTACACTAGTGCAATGGACAGTAAAAAAGTGCATAGACAAATATTCCAGAATGCAAATGGATCATTCAGTATTCTGGATGAACAGACAGTATTGCAAGTAATAACAAGTTAACTGTTTTTTTTTTTTTCCAGCGTTTTCTCTGGATGTCCTCAATAGCAGGAAGTGTTGTCCCTGTGACACGTTGGGTGGTTTTCACTACCCTCTGCAGTGCCTTGCGGTCCGCAACTGAACAGTTCTCATACCAGAATGTGATACAACTGGTCAGGATGCTCTGGATCGCACACCGGTAAAAGTTCACCAGGATGGCTGAAGACAGCTGGTTCTTCTTCAGTGTCCTAAGGAAAAAGAGGCACTGGTGAGTTGTAAGGATGCAGCAATTCTGATAGGTAATGTGGAGCGAGATTGTGCAAACATTTATAGACAAATAAAAGAATTTTAAAATTTATCCTAGAGTTAACAGGAAGCCAATGAAGAGCTCACAGAAAGGTGGTGGCCTTTTTTTAGAAATTTGGCTGCTGCGTTTTGGACCAACTGTAAACAAGCTACTTGGGACTTTGAGATGCCATAATACAAAGATTTGCAATAGTTCAATCGAGAAGTGATAAACGCATGAACAGCTGTCTCAAGAGGTTTTTCAGACAGACAATGTTTCATTTTAGAGAGTAAGCGGAGCTAAAAAAGCTAGAGGCAACAACCGAGGAGACGTGTTTCTCAAGAGTGAGCCGACTGTCTAAGAAAACACCAAGGTTCTTAACACACTTTGATTCAAAAACTGCAAGGTTATCCAAAGTTGAGTTGTTAAATTTAAAATTGTCAGATGGACCAAAAACAATGACCTTAATCTTAGTCATTTAAGGTTAAAAAGTTACTGGTTAGCCAATGCTTTACCTCATCAAAACATGTAAATAGGGAATCGATAGCTGAAGGATCATTTCTTTTAATAGGCAGATAGATCTGTGTATCATCAGCATAAAAATGGAAGGACACACCATGTCTTCTCAGAATCGAACCTAAGGGAAGCATGTAGAGGGAGAAAAGCAGAGGTGCTAAAATACAGTAGGTGGCCAACCAAAACGGTGGTTCTACCGTCACGCGTGCCGCCGCCGCGTCTGCAAAGTGCATTTGAAGCTTTTGACCGCTGAGTGGCGCTTTAACCACAAATTATCAAACATGCGCATCAAAGCACATTTTCGGAAATAGCCGTCAGCTTTGCCTCACCGATGTGTTACATTTGACGGCTGCAGTCAGGGAAAATGAAAGAAAAACACTGTAGTTAAAATAGTTAATATTCACAGATGAAAGTTTAGTACTTATGAAGTTATGTTCATTTCTTAGAACGAATTAAAGCAGGATAAATGTCAAGTGCCTGTGCTTATATTTTCTCTAAGCTACACAGTATTACACCATATTTTAGATTTGACACATTTACTAGGTGTGCAGTATTATTTAAATATGAATATTATTCTAAAGAAATTGTGGTTTACTTTGCATCAGAGCATTAAAAGTGGTAGTCTATTTTAGTGAGCTGCCTACATTTTTATTTATAATTTAATTTTTAATAATTTTTATTTATAATTTAAAATTCCTTCAATAAAACAGCATGCATTTTTGTCATGCACATACTTTGTTATTCGTTACCTGTCCTTTATTTTGACAGATAACTTTTTGGGAAAAAGATATTTGTCTGTACACTGATTAAGAAATTGTTGCGTGTTTTATAAATTATATCCTTTAGTAAAACGTGAGGCACTGTATAATTTCACTTCCATTATTTAGGCTTAATTATAACAAGAAACAGCCTAATTAAAACCTGCACGATTTAGCTAAATCCTTGAAACTCTAAAGAATGGACTGATTAATAAATTGTCCTCACATTTAAACTCAAGTTCTCTCATTATAATCAGCAAAATGCACACGATGTAAATAAGAACTTCATTAACTGACAACTTCAGTGATTTTAAAGAAAGCCTTCTTAACTTGCTTTCATATAATTTATGCATGCCTGATGCTGAGTACGACGCACAGCATTTATTCTTATTTGTCTAATTATTATTTATTTATTTTGGATAATTGCATGTAAAAAATAATTTACGTTGTAATGCATATGCAAAATGTGAATTATTATTCATATTCAAGTGTTTCTGCGAAAATTATCAATGTGCATGCAGGACAGGGAGGCGCCCTCTCGATCACTTGATTTTTTTCCTGATAATGAAATAACTGAAAATTGGGGTGTCTCACACACGAGAAATATATCTACAGAAAGCTTGAAATGTCTTTTAAACAAATCAATTCAAAATGAAAGCATTATGTAATCTGTGAAGGTTGCATTTCTCTCTAAAGGCGCGTCCATGTGGAGAGAGTCAGCACTGTGAATTTCATCTTGCAGCCGACAAGAAAACATTTGTTTATAATAAATAATAAAAATGTCTCCTTTTTCACAATTATTAGGCTACTTCTGCCTGTGCTTTGTGGCAAACTTAATGCATGTGCTTGCTCGCGGAATATATTAAGGCTCATTATGGATTATAGATGTAAATTTAATATAAACCTGCGATTAGTTGAATAATGACAAATGAACGACTAGTAACTAGAAGAATCTTACGTGGGGGCAGACCTATTAAATACCCTCTAGACAACTCTGTTAAAAAAAAAAAAAAACATTTTATACGTGTTTGCATAAATTCTTCTTTCAGAACGGTCTGTAATGGAGATATGTCTGATTTTTCCTCTGAAACACAAAAACGAAAATTTAAATAAAATTGATATTTTATGTTTTGAGAATGGCCAACCCTTCTCTGCAGATATTGCTTCCGGTTTGTGCATTGTAAATATAAATAATAATAATAATAATAATAATAATAATAATAATAATAATAATAATAATAATAATAATAATGTCTCCAAAAACTGGTGTTTTTTGTCACATCTGTAACGCATGTGTATTTCCCAAATCTAAAATAGCCTATAAAACATGTTCATAGAAGGATACTTTACTGATGTCTGGACTCTGTTTGGGATTTCTAAAAACATAAAGAGATAGGCTACATTCTGTGAGAATTTATATTTCACACTCTGAAAAATATTGTTTATATGAAACAAAATAAAATTAACGCAACAGTTTAAGTTTTTTATTTTTTTATTTTTTTGGAGTTAAGGCAACTTCGTCTGAAATTAAGTTATAATAACTTATAAAATATATTGCGCAATACAGTAGTCAACATTTGAACCTTTCTTCAAAGTTGTCCCAAAACCAAAATGACGAGGCAATTGTTCTACTTTGGCTAAACCGGCTCTGCAAGTTTGAAACCCTCATAAGACACTGTCCATATGAAAGAGCAAGAGATTCACACCTTTACATCAATCCCCACAAACTATACAGAACTACCCCCCAACCCCCTCAAGCTGAACTGAATTCGGTCTGTTTTTTAGCCGCGAGGAACGGTGTGTTGTCATGTTACTGGGTTGAAACATGCCTGCACTCACAGCAGCTGTACTCTTTTTATTCATTGTTTTCTCGCAGCCCATATTATTATTTTCACAAGACCATAATAATAACAAATTATCAATTGATAATTAATCATTATTTTTGCGAAAATCATTGTTATTTGTGAACGTAGGCATTTGAGGAAGGTTTTAAGACCAAGCGGAGTCCTCCGTCAGCTGCTCCCGCTTCACAGCAAGCATCTCGTGCTCACTGACCCAGCTTCACCGTCCACAATTTGAATTTATAAAATCAGTTTGAGCGAATACAACTTATTGATCATGAGCCTAACATTTAGCAAGGCAGGAAAACATTCAGTCTGCCTGAAGGAAGACATATTTCATTGTAAGTTAATGCTGTTAAATAGAGAGAGAGAGAGAAAAAAACTAGTAGGCTATTCTTAAACTTGGACCTCATTATATTGAAGTACAAATCCTAAAATTTCATAGACCTTCGTTATGCTTTAAAATCCCATACCATTTGTAATTTCAAAGTATTTTCACCTCCTAAATTACTACCCCAATTCTATATTGGTCAAATTTACTCATGCCGATGGCTTTTTTTTATTTTTTTTATTTATTTATTTATTTTTTTTTAGAATAATAGTAGCCTATATTGTTGAAGCAAAACAAATATGATAACTTTTTAACTGCAGGCAGACATAGGCCTATATTATTAAAAATATATAATCATTACAAATATTTGGATTGTCCATTATTCTGTACCTTATATTCTTAAAGAATAAACACCTATAAATAAAGAATAGAAGAAAGGATCATACGTCACTTCCTGTTTGTTGCTGTCGTATGCCTCTAGTTTGAGCTCCGTCACGTTATTTCTCTATCGTCTATTTTTTATTGTTGAAATCTATTTTATACACCATCATTTTCGTTTCTATAACGTGTGAATATATCCTCTATCGTATTCTACAACAAAAACAATCAGCGCGTCTTGTTATCACTAGTTTTATTTTGATTTCCCGAGTCCGCTAGTAGCTTATAGCCCATTAGCATCACCAGCGTGGTTGTCCCTAAACCCGCGTGCATCGCTAATACTCTATTCACACAAATTACAATTGTTTTACTCACTGTAACTTGCTTTAATGGCTGATGTTTGTCTACCTTTGAGTGCAGGTGACGACACGTTTGAGCTGCATTCGGTGCAGCTCGAGCTGGAAGCCATGGAGAAGCAGATTCAGGTCCTGGAGCAGAGGCAGGCCCAGCTGAGAGAGCGGAGAGCCACGCTGGAAACCTCCCGGGCTGACGCTCACAAGTCCAGGGTAAGTATACAGCACGCTGCTAACAGTCCCATCACATCCACCCCGTGTGTTTCTCTGCACAGGCCCGGTGCACCCAGGACGCGATCTTCCCAGATGTCCTTCACTCCGGCGCCGGGACACCACGGACCCTGGGTGCCTCCGCAGCGGAGGACGCGAGCCAGGCCCCGGGCGACGACTTCTCTTCCTCCGGTCTTCGAGATCTCCACACGGAACCGCGTCTCTCCCCTCCGCGAGACGGAACGCGACGCTGTGATCGTCGGAGACTCCATCGTCCGACACGTCCGTGCTACGTTAGCTGAAGGTAAAGTGCACACTCACTGTCTCCCTGGTGCTCGTGTTCTTGATGTTTCTGCGCAGATACCGTGATCCTGAAGGCCGACGAGAGCCCCAGAGCGGTCGTGCTTCACGCCGGGGTTAACGACACCACGCAGCGGCAGACGGAGACGCTGAAGAGGGACTTCAGGAACCTGATCGAGACGGTTTGCAGCACGACGCCCGCGGCGACGATCATCGTGTCAGGACCACTGCCCACGTATCGACAAGGACATGAAAGGTTCAGTAGACTTTTTGCTTTAAATGAATGGTTATTGTAATGGTCTAAAGAACAGAAACTGCTCTTTGTTAATAATTGGAATCTTTTCTGGGAGCGACCTAGGCTTTTTCACGCTGATGGCCTGCACCCCAGCAGAGTCGGAGCAGAACTCCTGTCGGACAACATCTCCAGGACTCTACGCTCCATTTGACTAGTAAGCCAATTCTCAAATAACTGCTATGATGGCTTTTGTTCTACCAGCTTAAATGTTAGAAGTGCTTGCGCTGTCCAGTCTATTAAGACTGTGTCTGTTCCCCGAATAGTGAGGTCAAAATATAAATTTAATGTAGGATCTAGAAAAAATCTTATCGTGATTAAACCAAAAAAACATAAACCAAATGAACAAAAACAATTTTTAAAGTTTGGGCTCATAAACATTAGATCACTCACACCCAAAGCAGTTACTGTAAATGAAATGATCACAGATAATAGTTTTGATGTACTCTGCTTGACTGAAACCTGGCTCAAACCAAATGACTATATTGGTCTAAATGAGTCTACTCCACCAAACTACTGTTATAAACATGAGCCCCCGTCAGACTGGTCGTGGGGGAGGTGTTGCAACAATATATAGTGATATTCTCAATGTAACCCAGAAAACAGGATACAGGTTTAAATCATTTGAAATACTTATGCTTAATGTTACACTGTCAGATATGCAAAAGAAATCTATTGTATCTCTTTCTCTGGCTACTGTGTATAGACCACCAGGGCCATATACAGAATTACTAAAAGAATTTGGAGATTTCCTCTCAGACCTGTTGGTTACCGCTGATAAAGTGCTAATTTTCGGAGATTTTAACATTCATATTGATAATACAAATGATGCATTAGGACGTTTACTAACTTATTAAACTGTTTTGGAGTAAAGCAAAATGTCACCGGGCCCACTCATCGTTTTAATCATACGCTAGATTTAATTATATCGCATGGAATCGATCTTACTGACATAGATATCGTACCTCAAAGTGATGATGTTACTCACCATTTCCTTGTATCGTGCATTTTGCGTATTGATGACTATAACTATATATAGTTATAGCTTCGCGTTATCGTCCGGGCAGAACTATTGTTCCAGCCACCAAAGACAGATTCGCAAATAACCTGCCTGATTTATCTCAACTGCTCTGTGTACCCATAAATACGCATGAACTAGACAAAATGACTGGCAACATGGGCACTATCTTCTCTAATACATTAGAAGCTGTTGCCCCCATCAAATTGAAAAATGTTAGAGAAAAACGTACTGTGCCATGGTACAACAGTAATACCCACGCTCTCAAGAAAGAAACTCGTAGTCTTGAGCACAAATGGAGAAAAACTAACTTGGAAGTTTTTAGAATTGCGTGGAAAAACAGTATGTCCAGCTATAGACAGGCTCTAAAAACTGCCAGGGTCGAGCATATCCACAAACTCATAGAAAACAACCAAAACAATTCAAGGTTTTTATTTAGCACAGTGGCTAGATTAACAAATAACCAGACGCCACCCGACTCTAAATATTCCCTCACAGTTAAATAGTAGTGACTTTATGAATTTCTTCACTGATAAAATAGATAACATCAGAAATACAATAACAAATGTAGATTCCACAGCATCTAATACTTTAGTTTTATCCATCGCACCCAAAGATAAACTGCAGTGCTTTACAACTATAGGACAGGAAGAGCTAAATAAACTTATCACTGCATCTAAACCAACAACATGTTTATTAGATCCTGTACCCACTAAATTACTGAAAGAGTTGTTACCTGTAGTTGTAAAACCGCTTCTCAATATTATTAACTCGTCGTTATCTTTAGGTCATGTCCCAAAACCATTCAAGCTGGCGGTTATTAAGCCTCTTATCAAGAAACCACAACTAGATCCTAGTGAACTGGCAAATTACAGACCCATTTCAAATCTTCCCTTTATGTCTAAAATATTAGAAAAAGTTGTGTCTGCTCAATCGTGCTCCTACCTGCAAAAAAATGATCTCTATGAAGAATTTCTGTCGGGTTTCAGGCCCCATCATAGCACAGAAACTGCACTTGTTAAAATTACAAATGACTTGCTTCTTGCACCAGACCAAGGCTGCATCTCATTGCTAGTTTTTGCTTGATCTTAGTGCTGCGTTCGACACCATAGATCACGACATACTCATAGATAGATTACAAAACTATACAGGTATCCAAGGGCAGGCTTTAAGATGGTTTAGATCCTACCTGTCCGATCGCTACCACTTTGTTTATCTAAATGGGGAGTCATCTCATTTATCACCAGTAAAATATGGAGTGCCACAAGGATCTGTCCTAGGTCCTCTGCTATTTTCAGTATACATGTTGCCCCTTGGTAATATCATTAGAAAATAGGGGATTAGTTTCCACTGTTATGCTGATGATACTCAACTATATATCTCAACAAGACCAGGTGAAACTTCAAAACTATCTAAGCTAACAGAGTGTGTTAAAAATGTAAAAGATTGGATGACCAATAATTTTCTCCTATTAAATTCAGATAAGACAGAGATATTACTTATTGGACCAGAAAAACATTACACAGAATCTCGTAGATTACAATTTGCAATTAGATGAATGTACTGTTACTTCCTCTACTGTCAAAAATCTGGGTGTTATATTAGACAGTAATTTGTCTTTTGAAAATCATATTTCCCATGTTACAAAAGCAGCATTCTTCCATCTTAGAAACATTGCCAAGCTACGAAACATGTTACCTGTTCCTGATGCAGGAAAAGCTAGTTCATGCATTCATGACCTCTAGACTGGACTATTGTAATGCACTTCTAGGTGGTTGTCCTGCATCCTCAATAAACAAGCTACAGGTAGTCCAAAATGCAAGCGGCTAGAGTCCTTACCAGGTCAAGAAAATATGATCATATTACCCCAATACTACAGTCTCTGCACTGGCTACCTATTAATTTCCGTATCAGTTACAAAATATTATTACTTACCTATAAGGCCCTTAATGGCTTAGCTCCTGCGTACCTATTTAGTCTTCTACCACGCTACAATCCATCACGCTCCCTAAGGTCACAAAACGCTGGACTTTTGATAGTACCTAGGATAGTAAAGTCCACTAAAGGAGGTAGAGCTTTTTCGCATTTGGCTCCCAAACTCTGGAATAGCCTTCCTGATAATGTTTGGGGTTCAGACACACTTCCTCTGTTTAAATCTAGATTAAAAAACACACCTTTTTGGCCAAGCATTCAAATAATGCATCTTATAATTTTGGACTGCAGTTATATCTGATCAAATGCGCATTATTATTCTTTAACTTGGGTTAAACTAATTGATTTTACTTGGCTGGAACAGCAGCTAATTATGTCTCTATTTGTTTCTCTGTTTTGCCACGGGATTTACATCCCGTGGTAACTAGAATTTACACAAGCTCCAGTCTGGATCCAGAACACCTGAGAAGAGATGAGGCCAACCCCTCAGAGGACCTCAGATGATGCTAACCCAGAGACAACATACAGAACTACCACATTTTGCTCTAAGTTTGATTGCATAATTGCTGTTAATAGTGTTAATCGTCTGTTTGTTTACGTCTTTTATTGATTTTTCTGAACATTTCTGCCGTATATACATAAACTGACAGTCACCACTGATAAGCTACTACTAAATATTGTAGAAACTTAATTTTCTGTAAAGTTGCTTTGCAATGATTTGTATCGTAAAAAGCGCTATACAAATAAACTTGAATTGAATTGAATTGAAAGAATCTCAATTAGCCCTTATTTTCCATTTATGAAGTTAACTGGCAACTCTAATGATGATGTAATTATCTTTTGACCCCCTGCTCAAAAAAAAAAAAAAAAAACCTTGTAGGGAGATATGCGAGCGAATAATAGATTTAAAAAAGAAAAAAGTGGGTGCTTGGTTTCGGAAAATTAATACAGTTCATAAAAAATTATATGATGAAAAATTCATGCTAACATATTAATTCATAGAAATAATTTAAGCAATTAAAACCTTTTTTATACTAGATTCAACTTGAATTTCAATACTATTAAACTGACTTTAAAATCTAAAACTAAAAGTTTATAAGTTGAAACGGTAAAATGTCACAGTGCATGTTAAATAGCCTAAATGAACTTGTATCTTATATAGTATCCGAGGACCTTGATTGCATGTTAGCATAAAACTAACAATATAATTTGACTTTTATTTTCTTTTTTTTTAAATGAACAATTCCTGTAGAAAATGGGACAGCAACCTTTATATCAAACATTTTTAAATCGTCCACAGCTGAGCAACGTTCGTTTGCTGCATGTTTTTTTTTTTAATTCTAATTCTAATTCTAATGGATAAATATAATTGCAGTATATGATGCTTAGTTCTATAATAATAATAATAATAACAATAATAATAATTTAATGGAAACATAAGATAAGGTTGGGCTCTCATTCTGGAGAAGTCCAAACGTTTCCATATTCGTGATGTTGCCCATTTAAAAATAGGCTTTGTAGTTCACGCATTTCAGTATTCAACGGAAAAAAATTAAGATGAACAAAAATATGCCAAAGTGGACCGCTGCTGCGCCGCATGGCACGGTGAACGGCTCCACTGTTTCCAATGAATATATTGTCCAAGTGTGTGAGTACAGCACTGTGCATACAGCATCCTTTGTTCTCCTATTGCTGTGGTAGGCAAATTGGTGTGGGTCCAGTGTGGGTGGGAGGCAGTCCTTGCGGTGTGCTAGGACCAGTCGCTCAAAGCACTTCATAACAATAGGTGTGAGTGCTACGGGGCGGTAGTCATTCAGGCACATTGGGGAGGAGTGTTTTGGCACTGGCATAATGGATGTGGACTTAAAGCATGTTGGCACAGTTGCTTGGGGACAGATTAAAAAAAATGTCTGTGAAGACCCCTGCAAGCTGCTCCGCAAATGCACACATCCAAGAATGCCGTCCGGGCCAGCAGCCTTGCGAGCGTTGATCCGGCTCAATGCAGTGTAGACATCTGTGGAGGTGAGCTTGAGGGGTTGGTGATCTGCTGAGAGTGTGATCTTGGTGGACATCTCCTTGCTGTTGCTGTTGAAGCGAGCATAAAATTAATTTAGCTTGTTAAGGAAGGAGACGTCTGTGACCATTGGAGTAGAGTTGCTTGGCTTGTAGTTACTGATGACCTGGATGCCCTGCCACATGCGTCGGGGGTTAGAGTTGGAAAAGTGTCCCTCTACCTTTAGCTTGTAGCAGTACTTGGCCTTTTTGATGCCCCTCCTCACGTTAGCCCTGGATTTGCTGTAGGCCTGAGCATCATCTTATCTGAAGGCAGTGTTGCATACTTTCAGCAGGATAGCCCCTCCTTGTTCATCCATGGCTTTTGATTAGGGTACGTTTTGATCTGTTTTTCTGTTGTAGCACTGTCAATGGTGGTGTTGATGTAATCCAGTACAGAGGAGGTATAGCTATCAATGTCCGTGTGAGAGCCACAGGCAGCCTGAGAAGCAAACAAACTCCAGTCCGTCTATTGAAACCTCTCCTGAAGTAAAGAGTCTGCTCCAGTTGGCCACACTTTGATGGTCCTCACTGATGGCTTCACACAGTTGATGAGGGGTGAATACTTTGGGGTGAAAAACAAAGAAAGGTGATTAGACTGTCCCAGGTGGGGGAGGGGGGTCGCGATGTAAGCTCCATCAATGTTTGTGTAAACATGATCCAAAGTTTTGTCTCCTCTAGTGTGGCAGGAAACTGGGGAGCACTGGCTTTAATTTGGAGTGATTAAAATCACCCGTGACAATAAAAGCATCCTCCGGGTGAGCAGTCTGTTGTTTACTAATGGCCACATGCAGTTTGTTCATAGCAAGCTTGGCATTAGCATCCGGTGGAATATAGACTGCAGTTATAATGGTGGAAGTGAACTCCCATGGCAGAAAAAAAAGGTCTACACTTAACCATGAGAAACTCTAGGTTGGCTGAGCAGTGTCTCCCAACAATGACAGTGTTTGTACACCAAGCTTTGTTAACATAAATGCACAATCTGCCACTTCTTGTCTTGCAGAGTAATCTGCTGTCCTATCTGCCTGGAGCATGTAGCTTCTGGCTAGCTCAATAGCATTATTGGGAACGTCGCTGTGTAGCCATGTTTCTGTGGAAAACCATGACATTCCAATCAAAAAGTTTTGTTCACCAGTGACCGCACATTAGCGAGGAAAATGCTGGGTAAAGAGAGCCGGAACGGTGTTAGCTTTAGCTTAGCTCTTAGACCTCTGCACTTCCCCCGCCTTTGTTTACAATCTCGACACCGCCTGAGAGCACTTACGCCCCGCCGGGTAGAGTGAGTAGCCTCGGTTGTTCTGGAGATCTCAGGGATGAGTCGAGGATTGGTGATAAAACTGTTGGGAAAGTGCACACCAATATCCAAAAGCTCCTGTCAGATGTAAGATGTTAAGGCAAAGCTGTCCAGTTCGAACAGACCTGAGACGGGCAGGAAAAATACTGCAAAATTGCAAAAACTGTAGAGACGCTGAGCCTTGCGATGTGTACGCACCGCCATCTTGGTCTATCATTTTATTACTTGGTCAATCATTAATATGAAGACCAATCATATTAATAAGCAATAACTAGAGCAATAGTTTGTTTTTCAAATTTTTCGGGCGCTACTTTAATTCACTTGTTTTTTCCATGTGCTAAAAGATCCGGAGCTCTGGAAGGGGTTTCTGATTTCCAAAAGTTTTTCCTGTCTATATACCAGATAACAGCACATTTCCCTTTAAATTTGCCCAAATCATGTGTTCATTTTGGTTTATTATAATCTATGCTATACCATTCTGGAATCTCTGTTTTTCTTTTTTCTATTTTCATATTTTGACTTACATCTGAATAATGACACCTAGATCCCCAGATCGGTCTAATAAAATGATCTGCAAACTTTGAATTTCCCAAAAATCCTAGACATTCAGCTAAACAATATGGTCTAAAAAGTTCTACCAAATACAGCACATTTTAGATAATCATGTGGATTTGGTATGGCAATTACTTTGTTTTTTGGAGGTTTTTTGGAGAGCAGAAAATTGTTGGTTATTTCTTTTTTTTTTCATAGGGTTGTTTTTTTGTTTTTTTGTAAATAGATAGCTTTATGTAATGAAGGTAATTTCTTCATATAAGATCGAAGTTCCATTTGCAATTGCTCTAAAGAGGGGCTTTGTAGGGACCCCTACAATATGGCACAGGCATGGGTCAACCCGTAAGCATTTCATGCTGTGTTAAGTGCGTTTTTCTATTAGTCTGCATGCAATAACTCATTAGTGCAAGAGGTAAAGCATCAATCCAGTTTAGCTTAGTACTTTCACATATTTTAAGTTTTGCCTTGATGGTTCCATTTAATCTCTCTACCATCCCTTGTGATTGTGAATGGTAAATACATCCTAGTCTCTGGTTTATTCTCAATTGTTGCATTATTTGTTTTACAGTTTTTTGTATGAATCCATTACCTGAACTGATTTCTGATGGTATTCCAAATCTAGGAATTACTTCTCTTCTTCTAGAAATTGAATTACTGTTCCTGCTCCCTGATCTACTGATGGTACTGACTCCACCCATCAAATCTGTCTATGATCACCAACATGTACAGTACCTTTTGCCTTCTACTGTCTTTTATCATATACACACAATCCACTACTAAATGATTGAATGGTCCTTCTGGTACTGGTATATTGGTGTTGTTATTCCTTTTCTCACATTGTTTTGGCACAGATTTCACATGTGGACAAAAATTCATCCACCATTGCACGTAAATAAGGAGACCAATAACCTTGCTGTTTCATTTTCGTTATCACTTCACCCCTTGCGCAGTGATCAAAACCATGCACATCTGATATGAGAATATTCAAAAGTCAAGTTGGGGGCAACAATTTGTCCTTCATGTGTACGCCAAATATATTGCATGTCTTTTTTGGCTCCCATTTGGTGCCACATAGAATGTTCATAAGGGCCTGCTTGTTGTTGAATTCGAATAATTTCATCCAATTGAGGTTGAGGTTCTATAAGTACTACAGGTGCTAGTACTGCTACCTGACACCCTGAGGCTTTCTTAGCTTCCAAATCTGCTGCATTGTTTCCCTTAACCCTCTGAGGTCTAGGGGATTTTGGGGGCCTGGAGAAGACATACAGAACATTTGTTCACAAGACTGTCAAACCTGGAGCTTGTAGCCTAGAATTTTTGCTTCAAAATGATGTGAAAAATCATCTTGTTTACTCACTCACAGAAAAAAATAGATTAAATTTTCTAAGAAACTTTTTGTTTGTAAAGGGCATATGCGAGTAGGCATCAACTATCATGCATATTTGTGTGATTCACACCTGAGAAGACAAAGGCTGCATAATGAGCCATTCAGTCAGATGTGTGACTGAGAGGGAAGAGTTACAAGAAAGAATGTGAGGACAAAATAAATGTATATATTTTTTATGTTTGTAGTTTATTTAGAATATATTTAATTATCCAACAAAATAATTTGAGATTCACTTGCAAGTGCAGTTAAACAGTTTATTAGGAACAATCAAAACTGACTTTCAAAACTGATTTTTTAGCATCATTACTCCAGTCACACGATCCTTCAGAAATTCTTCTAATATTCTGATTTTCTACTCAAAAAAAAAAAAAAAATATTATTATTATTATTATTAATGTTGAAAAGAGCTGAGAATATTTTTTCAGGTTTTTTTGATAAATTGGAAAAAAAACTGAAGAAGCTATCTCCATCCTGCTTCAATGACTACCGTCCTGTTTGCACTTACTCCCATCCTCATGAAGTGCTTTTGAACAGCTACTCATGCACCACATCAAATCTGCCCTCCGAATTTGGACGTCCAAAAATTACATGAAAAAGACATCATTCCGACGTCACATTGCACAGTGGGATGGTCAATTGTCAGTTCTCTTGGTCGTCAGGTCGACTGATGTATGTTGCTGAAACTGTATTCAAAAATGTTATAAATATAAAAACACCACATTTTGAAAATTTAACTGCAGTATGTCAATTTAGTTTATTTGTGTGTGCTGCACTCATAGACTTTAGAAAACGGTGCTCATTTGTTTGATTTCTCCTCGAGAAGCTGTGCAAGCCTCAAAAGTTTAAGGTCCTTGCACCCTGACTGAGTCCGAAACTGTCGTATTCGTTTTTTCATATTCGTCATTTGGTGGCTCTCAACTGTCAAAAGCACCCCTCAAAATATTTGCTACGGATGCGAAAAATGCAGAAAATTGAACCATCAGAATTAATTTTTATGACGGACGGAAGTTTCAGAGGCTGCAACCTATAAAACGTGAGGTCGTATTTAGTTATATATATATCAGAATCAGAATATAGAATATAGGCTACAGTTAAAGCTGTAGCCTCTTCCAGTTTGCATATCGGTCCAACCGCTCGACCGATGATGCCATCGCCACTGCCCTCCACTCAGCACTCACACGTATAGACAAAAAGGACTCATACGTCAGAATGCTGTTCATAGACTTCAGTTCAGCATTCAAAACACAATCATCCCTCTACAGCTCATTCACAAACTGGTCGAGCTGGGGCTCAACAATTCGCTGTGCAACTGGCTGTTGGACTTTCTGACTGAAAGACCTCAGGCAGTATGGGTCAGCAGCAACACATCCAGCACCATCACACTGAACATTTGGGCCCCCCAAGGATGTGTGCTGAGCCCCCTCCTCTTCACTCTGTTGACCCACGACTGCACACCCTCACACAACTCCAACCTCTTTAAGTTTGCAGATGACATGACTGTGGTGGGTCTCATTAGCAACAGAGATGAGACAAACTACAGGAGTGAGGTGAGCTGCCTGGCCGGGTGGTGCAGTGACAACAATCTCTCTCTGAATGTAGAAAAGATGAAGGAGATTGTTGTTGACTTCAGGAGAGCGCACACTCAGCATGTTCCTCTGACCATCAACGGTGCGTCTGTGGAGAGAGTGAGTAGCACCAAGTTCCTGGGTGTGCACATCACAGAGGACCTCTCCTGGACTGGACAACACCGCAGCACTAGTCAAGAAATCACAACAGCGTCTCTACTTCCTCCATATCATGTACACCTTTTACAGAGGCACCATCGAGAGCATTCTGACTAGCTGCATCACTGTGTGGTATGGCGCCTGCAACGCGTCCTGCCGGAAGACTCTGCAACGCATAGTGAGAGCAGCTGAGAGAGATCATTGGTGTCTCTCTCCCCTCCCTCCAGGAAATTTACAGAATCCGTCTCACTCGCAAAAGCCCTCTGCATCGCAGGTGACCCCATCCACCCATCACACAGCTTCTTCAGTCTGCTGCCATCAGGGAGGAGACTGCAGAGTCTCCAGGCAAGGACCAGCAGACTGAAGGACAGCTTCATCCATCAGGCTGTCAGGAAGCTGAACTCGCTCCCGAACTGCCCCCCCCACCCCCCACCCCCGTCCCTCTCCTGCCCCAGGCACCACTTAAACTATGAACCACAAAACACAATTTCGATTCTCTGTATGTATGTACTGTACATGTGGAAGAATTGACAATAAAGCAGACTTGACAAAAAAAAAAAAAAAAAAAAAACGCAAGACGGGATGCTGAAAATTTAGCTCTGATCACAGGAATAAATTAAATTGAAAAATATATTCAAATAGAAAAATAGTTATTTTAAATAGTAAAAATATTGAACAATATTACTGCTTTAGCAAACTGGTATTGTGTAATGTTGAAATATATAAATGAACATCACTTAACTAGCATTTCCAAATTGTATATTTTTTATGTGCTCTCAAATAAACTAAATGATAAACTGCATTATTAACATTATTGTGATGGTCACTTGATACTAGAAGTACAGGGGGAGCCCAGCCCTACTGTGCATTTTACTTTTTTGAATTTCGGCTTAAACCAAAATAAGTGTTTTGAAAACAACAGAAATTATCTCCTTAAATCATCCGTACTTGATTATCAGCTTCTTGGCATACCCTCAATACCCATGGCTGAAGTGCCCTTGAGCAAGGCACTGAATCCCCAGGTGCTCCCTGGGCATTGGATATATTATATATATATATTATAATATATATTAATATAATATATATATATGTATATATATATATATATTATATATATATATATATATATATATATATATATATTTTTTTTTTTTTTTTTTTTTTTTAAGTAAAACCCCAACTTGGAACAATTTTTCTTAAAAATAAACAAAGATAATCTTTGTTATGTGAACTTAAATATTTGAGTTCACTCAACATTCTTTACTTCAAATTTTTTGAGAATGTTGAGAATGCTGCACAAAGTGACTGGTGCATTTTTTTGAAATTCTTTACTTTAAATCATACTCTAGATTGAATACTGTCACAGGAATTGATGTTGATGGTGTTGAAATTCTGCAGCAAAGCAATGACATCTCAGATCATTATTTAGTATTGTGCAAACTTCATATAGCTAAAAACTGTAAATTCTACTCTTGTTACAAGTATGGTAGAAACCATCACTTCTACCACAAAATACTGCTTTGTAAGTAATCGTCCTAGTGTATCCCAATTCCTTAGCATATCCAAAACCTCAGAACAACTTGATGATGTAACAGAAACTATGGACTCTCTCTTTTCTAGCATTTTAAATAACAGTTGCTCCTTTACGCGGAAGGTTAAGGAAAACAGTCTGACACCGTGGTATAATGAGGCACACTCGCACCCTAAAGAGAGCAGCCGGAAAATGGAGCGCAGCTGGAGGAAAAACAAAACTAGAGGTATTCGTATTGCTTGGAGGGAAAGTAACCTATCTTACAGAAAAGCATTACAAACTGCTAAATCTGATTACTTTTCATCTCTTTTAGAAGAAAACAAACATAAAACCCAACAGGTATTTATTCAATACAGTGGCTAAATTAACGAAAAATAAAGCATCAACAAGTGTTGACATTTCTCAACATTCACAGCAGTAATGACTTTATGAACTCCTTTACTTCTAAAGTCGATACTATTAGAGATAAAAATTGTAAACCATGCAGCCATCAGCTACAGTATCACATCCGGACAGTGCACTATAGATCCCCTGAGGAACAGTTCCACTCATTCTCTACTATAGGAGAGGAAGAATTGTATAAACTAAATCATCAACTAAACTATAGGAGAACATGTATGTTAGACCCTATTCCATCTAAGCTCCTAAAAGAGGTGCTTCCAGAAGTCATAGATCCTCTTCTGACTATTATTAATTCCTCATTGGTATTAGGATATGTCCCCAAAACCTTCAAAACTGGCTGTTATTAAGCCTCTCATCAAAAAACCACACTTGACCCCAAAGAACTAGTTAATTATAGACCGATCTCGAATTTCCCTTTTCTGTCCAAGATACTAGAAAAGGTAGTATCCTCACAATTATATTCCTTCTTAGAGAAAAATGGCATCTGTGAGGATTTCCAGTCAGGATTTAGACCGTATCATAGTACTGAGAATGCTCTCCTTAGAGTTACAAATGACCTGCTCTTATCATTGATCATGGTTGTATCTCTCTATTAGTGCTATTGGATCTTAGTGCTGCGTTCGACCAACTATTGACCACACCATTCTTTTGCATAGACTAGAACACTTTTGTGGCATTAATGGAAGTGCATTAGCATGGTATCATATTGTTCACAAGTGCAGTTTGGAGTTTACCACAAGGCTCAGTACTAGGGCCATTACTCTTCACGCTTTACATGTTACCCTTGGGAAATATCATCAGGAAACACTGTGTTAGCTTTCACTGTTATGCTGATGATTCTCAGCTCTATATTTCTTCGCGGCCCGGCGAAACATTCCAATTTGAAAAACTAAACGGAATGCATAGTCGATATAAAAAAATGGATGACGAGTAAATTTCTTACTGCTAAATTCTGAAAAAAACAGAGGTGTTAATTATAGGACGTAAAAAACTCTGCATGTAATAACCTAGAACGCTGTCTAAGACTTGATGGCCTGCTCTGTCAATTCTTCGTCATCAGTTAGGAACCTAGGTGTGCTATTTGATAGCAACCTTTCCTTAGAAAGCCACGTTTCTAGCATTTGTAAAACTGCATTTTTCCATCTCAAAAAAAATATCTAAATTACGGCTATGCTCTCTCAATGTCAAATGCAGAAATGTTAATCCATGTGTTTATGACCTCAAGGTTAGACTATTGTAATGCTACTATATGCAGGGGTTCTCAACCTTTTGCAACAAAAAAAGCTGGGCCCCCCCAAAGCTGGTTTCATTGCAGTTGGGGCCCCAGTGCCCCACCTAACCCACCCCCACACCCCCATACCAGATAGATAGATAGATAGATAGATAGCCCCCCCCCCCCCTAGGCTATTATTTTTAGGCCCACATTATTTTATATATTATTACTATTATAATTATTATTATTATTATTATCATCAGTAGCGGTAGGTAGGCCTATTATTATTACTAGGCTGTTGTTATAATTGGCAGTAGCACCAGACTTCTAATGTGAGCTTGCAGGCATTATTTATTATTATTATTTTGAGTAGTTAGTAGCCCGCCTATCATCATTACTAAGCTATTGCTATATGTTGTTATTATTATTATTATTATTATTATTTCTTATTATTATATTATTATTATTATTATCATCAGTAGGCCTATTATCATTACTCGGCTATTGCTATAATTGGGAATTGGCACCAGACCTCCGATATTAATTTATGGTTTATTATTATATTACTAGGCCTAATAGTAGGCATCATCGCAACTTTTTACAGAAGCTTGCAGGTAGGTGATGTTAATGTGAGACCTGAGCTGCTTTGCCTTGCAAAGATCCTCAATTCTTGGCTCAATGTTTGATAAACATAGCCTCGAATCCACCTCGATTTGCTGGCATGATTGCGGTATTTTGTTTTGAGTGCAGTCAACAAAAACGACCTCACGTTTTATAAGGTTTTGCAGCCTCTGAAACTTCCGTTCGCCCTCCGTCATAAAAATTAATCAGATGGTTTCGATTTCTGCATTTTTCGATCCGTAGCAAATATTTTGAGGGGTGTTTTTGTACGATTGAGAGCCACCAAATGACGAACATGAAAAAACGAATATGACAGTTTCGGACTCAGTCAGGGTGAAAGGTCATTTTGCAATGGTTGAAACACTCGCGCGAAATGCCTGTCGTGTTGCCTCACGGCCAATCAGAGTGGTGTTTACATGGGCGTGGGTTATGATGATGGGCATTGCCTCGACAATCAGAGTGATTTTGACTGTTTTTTGTCTCTTTGGTTGAAATCCAAAGGCCTTGATAGAGTGTTGTTCTCGTCTGTTCTTTAGCTGCTGTTGGTTCTTTTTTAAATTAGAAATTAAGGAGGATAGGCCTAATATATGCTACCATGAAATTATTTTCTGAACTATAATCTTCCCACAAGTTGCATTTCCAAATAAAATAAAACAGATACATGCAAAAATACATGTATGCATAAAGAAATAAACTTGATTAGGCTACTTTACATAAAACAGTTAAAGAAAACACAGGAAAATGTAAAAAAAAAAAAAAAAAAAACCAGGGCCTGAAATAATAAACAAATAGGCATTCACAAAATAACATTGTGTTTGTTTATACAAAATATGTATGTGAAGAGTTCAGATGCAAAAAGCCTCTAAGTGCCATCTGGAAATCTCTCTAAAATGATAATTTCTATAAAAGCCTGTATAGTTAGGTACTTTCACTTTAATGGACAATTAATAGGGTTAATTTGCATTGTCATTTAAGTGAAATTATTGAACTTAAATATACAAGCTTGATAAATATGATCATTCTAGAAGAAAATTTCAGTTGGCACTTAGAGGGCTTTTTGCATCGTGAGCTCTTTCATGTATTACTCATGTTGAATCGGGCCCTATAAATACAAATATTACATATTAATCATTGTAAAATTTCCTGCAGCTGTTATACGCGTCCAAATGACGTCCAAAAAAAATTTCCCAGTTTCAAAGGTCAACTGTTGAACGTCACAGATGACAATCCAAGTTGGGTCATGATTGGACGTCCAAACTAGGTCTCACAAATAGACGTTCCGAAATGGTCATGGACCGACGGAACCTAAATAGAAATGATCTGCACATCTATCCGACGTCCCCATGTTTAGTGGGAAAATCACTTAATTTACCATCACTTCGCGACTGAAAATGTTGAGGGACTGATATGACAGTTCAACAAACAACGTATAATATTAAGTCACTTATATTTTAGACGAAATAATTGGACGGTTTTGGTCTATTTTAGCAGCGAAAAGAGATTCCCGATGAATCCAAACAAAGATCACAACCATAGCGCATCTCACAGAAAACACTCAATCGTGTTTTGTGAATGATTCACGTGTTTTGAACAAATCGTTTGATTCAAAGCTTCAATGACCATTCACAAACATCTGTTCTCATACTTGATGAATCAGCCGTTTGAATGAATCGTTTAAAATGAAAGTCTCAAATGACGTGTTTAATACAAACACTTCTCACCTGGCTTTACGCCTCATCTTCGGGACAAAAATCGACAAAAAAAACCAAAACAAATTTGTTTCAAAAGTTTTTTTTTTAAAAATCAGCTCCAAACAACATTTTAATTTTTATTCAGGGAGTTATGTATATACAAAAAACTATTAACTTATGACAGTAGTTTAGGGATTAAAGAAAATAGCATTATTTTTGTTCAGTGTTTTTTTCCCTTCCTGTAGCTACTCGCGCCCCCCACGGTTTTTGCGAACACCAGTGCACTACACCATTCAAAAGCGTTGAGTCTGTAATATATAGAAATTAAAACTTTTCTTTAGCACACATGTGATGATAAATTACATTTATTATGTTAACAAACGATGTGTCTTCTGAACATCCTATTCATCAAAATAAAAAAATTCTTCTCAGCTCTTTTCAACATCATCATATAATATAATAATAATAATAATAATAATAATAATAATAAACGTGTTTGGTTTAGTAGCAAATCAGAATTTTAGAATGATCTCTGAAGGATTCGTGTGTGAAACGAAAAAAAAACTAATGATCGCTAAAAATTCAAGTCAGCGTTGACTGTTCCGTAATAAACGGCTGTAATCTGCACACGCAAGTGAATCTCAATTTGTTTTGTGGGATAATTAAATATAATCTAAATAAACTACAAACACAAAAAACTATATACATTTTATTTTGTCTCTCACATTCTTTTTGGCAATTCCTCCTCTCACTCACACACTGACTCTAAGGCTAATTATGCAGCGCATTATGCTGTAACGTTATGGAACTAGATCATGGATAACACTATTCATTAAGTACTTTATTTCAGAAAGATTTTTAAATCTTACTGACTGACCTCATGTAAATCCACAGCTTAGAGCCAATGAGTCTGCATCAAACTGTGCCAGTGCACCACCTTTGAGGGGCCTGGTTTGAGCATCACCAGGAACACCTCTACATTCCTACTGTAGCCGGACTCACAAGCTTCAAAGAGATCTTATCAGCTTCAGTGGCCAAAGCATGCAGGAGGACAAAGACCTCTCCATGCCGCTCGCACACACACACAACACACACACACACAACAACAAACCTTCTTGCATTTAAAACTTCAGGATATTAACATAAGCCATTCCAAATGTATACGACACTGAATATTCTCTGTGTGTTTGTGGGGTTTCCCAGCTCAATTAGCAAGTTACTGATTCTCTAGTAGTGTTAGTTGACCTCTAAGTGCTCTATATTCAAGCATAAGAATGTATCCTTTATGTTTCTATGCTGTCTTGCATATTATTCTCTTGGTTACCTGATCTAAACCTCTCGGTTTGCCTTAACTAATATCTTACTATGTGAGGCCTACAGAATGCATCATACTATTTGTCACCACTAGTTGGGGTTACCAGATAACCAGTTAAAACACTCCATTAATAAATTATGGCAAATCAGGTGTCATTGAGACAAAGAAAACATTTTCACGCTGAAAAACTATATGCCTTGTTATGGTCAATCCAACCACAAAGGGGTGTTTACTTGGAAACCAGAAATAAAACCTTCTTCCCACACCCACAAGGTCGTTCTCTCTTAAGGTCTCTTAAACTTGCGGTTCCCTGGAGACATCCCATACCTTGGACACTCGTGGAATACCTTCCGGGGGAGACGATTTTGGCAGTTTCTCAGCAACTTTTTTGATTCACTTGGAGCACTTCAACCCCTGGATGAAATGACGAAGGTTTCATCTAAAGGGATTCAACAGGAATCTAGCATTATACATGCACAGGGACACTTTCTAAGCACTGCAGGACCCAATGCAAGTAACTCTCTGTCCTTTCTCTTCTATTTGTTGCTTCTAGGCTTTGACCCTTTTTAATTAAGGTGATGCAATTCTTTGATGGTTATTAAACAGGTTGTGATTTAGTTATGAGTAAAACCTGCCATGACTCTCCATATCTCTGTGATGAGAAGCCGCTTCTCTCCATCATGCTCTGTGCATTGGCCTCTATGTTAATGTGTGTAGTTTGTGTCTAGCAGATGTTGCATGTTCCCCTGTAGTGTTAGTTTAAAACCATTCAGCTGTATTCACACTTGGTTGTCTGTGTTTGTGCTACAGAACGGGTCACTTTAACTTTGGGTTTGCCCCACCTCGGGGAAAATAAATTAGTAGTAAAATATTTTTCGGGGCCAGGAAAAAATTTTATTAGTCAATAAACGTTTTACACGTTGCCCTGGGGGAAAAAATCTTTTTATTTACTATTAATG